>NC_056728.1:314344675-314494675 GCF_019279795.1 Protopterus annectens
ACAGTGTTTTTTTTGTTTTTTTTTGTACTGTGAGAGTAAAGGAATCTGTAAATATAGTTTCAGATATGTAAGAATGTTTTTAGGTGATTCCCATAATATCAGACCAGCTTGGGACATTTCTTTTGATGAGGAAATAACTCCCACTCTAAAATCACCCACCCCATCCAACCACTACCTTTCTTTCCACTCCACTAACTACCTTGATTATAGCAAGCTCAGATGCTCATTAGCCTAGTACTTATTATACAGCAGGAACTTCTTATTGTAACATTTGTTAATGTCTGTTATGTACTTCACAGATAAAGATTTTAGTTGTCTACTGATGTACTGTGTTCTTCATCTATAAATATGTTGTAAGTAATTGCTATGTTAAATTGTTAATTGCTATGTAACCCAATGTAACTGCTGTCCGTTTATTTTAACTGTGGAGCTTTTCTCCCCAGGCCTCCGCTGAAAATGGACTTACGTCCAGTCGGACACTCCCAGCCAACAAATATAAATAAATAAAATAAATAAATAAATAAAATAAGGACCCACTCAAGTATGCTTTCTTTCCAATATATTTTTCAGTGCATATTATTAGTATAACAACCTGAGTAAAATCATAAAGTGGGATAGAGTGCTATCTGGAGATAACTTTCAATTAATACTGAAGGGACCTACTGCAGTATGTTTGAAACTGATATGTAATATAAACATAGCCAATATAAAGCCTCTTCAGCTGTCAATTCATCTTTTTCCTAGGAATATAGATACAAATGACGACTCATTTAGCATTATTAAATCGGACATTGACTAGAAGACACTCATGATGCACTGAGGTGCAGAAGAGATCCTCGTTATATAGTAAGGCTACTTTAAGGAATTATTTAGGGAGTTTGTCTTGCCTGATAATGGCACTTCCCAGATAATAATGATATTCTCTACCTTATTTAGATGTAGACATATCTTATCAACTGCTAGTAGAAAAAACTGATAAAGAGCAATCCAACAGTGCATCATATGCATGTTTTCTGCAGGGAAATGAACAAACTTAATACCATATGTATTGGTAAAAACAGTCTTCTATGGGATCAATAGTGGAGCTTGAAGGCACAGGACTTGGACTGGGGTGGATACCCCAAAAAATTAAAAGACAGATAGGACATGACATATGGTAGCTAGGAAAGGAGCATCTAATTTATTGTGAACTGGGGGGTATATACTTACAGGTAGGACAACAGTATCAGTGAGATGGCATGTTTTAAGCACAAACTGATTAATTGCTTTGTGCACTCAGACAACATATGATATTACAGTATGTTCAGTGTTTTGTTATGACCTTGGAGTAATCAAACCTTACGGAAAGATATATTAAATGACTATAAATGAAGCATAGTGTGAAGTGCAATATTTTAATAATGATAATAGTATCAGGTTTAACTGGAAGTGCATTGGTGAGACCATAGTTTCATAGTTTCATAGTATAGTACTAGACTATCTGCCCTGGGGCATTTGTAAGCCTAGCCATAGTGATGTGGCATTTGCCACCCCATGAAATGGTACAAAAATGTACAGAATAAATTTAGAATACTGTGTCTAGTAGTGACACAATGAAGGTCCCCTTATATAATAGAATTAGTTTACTGTGCCCCTGTCTAGCAGTGACACAGATGTGACCCCTGGGGTAAACTTACGATCTCCCATCCACTCATCAAGATTTCTCTTGAAGAGAGTCAGTGAGGGGCTCTGCCTAATACGAACTGGGATCTTGTTCCAAAGCATGGGAAGCCTCTGGGTTATGAATCTATCTCTCCAGCATGTCCTATTCATACTTGTGTCGAGGTTTAAGTCTTTAGCTCTCGTGGTCCTGATGGACTTGGATTTTTTGAGGTGGAGCATGTCCATCAGATCCTGATTGGACATGGCCTTGTACGTCAGGCAGAGATCACCTCTGAGCAGGCGGTATGATACTGAATAGAGCTGAAATTTCTTTAGTCTGGCAGAATAAGACATATGTTGGAGACCCTTGATCCTCTTGGTGAGGTACTTTTGTGGTCTCTCCAGCTGTTGCAAATGCCGGGTGAGGTACATACCAAATGGGGCATTGTACTCAATTATGGGTCTGATGAGGGAGGAATATAGGGGTACAATGACATCCTTGGATCTGGATGTGAATCCCTTCATGATGAGGTGTGCAAGGTAGAATGTTTTTCTAACCACTTTGGCAACGTGGGTATCAAATGAGAGGTCGCTGTCGACTTGGGTCCCTAGGTCTCTGATTACTTTTTCAGTACTCAGTGAGTTGCTGTCTATGTGATAATTTGTGGGTACTTTGTTTTTCCCAAAGGGGATGACTATACATTTTTGGCATTTAGTTTAAGGCCGTGACTCCGGCACCAGTTGTCCGTTTCTGTGAGGCCTTTTTGTAGGATGTGTGTGTCTGCTGGTGTATCGACTATGGTGCCTAGTTTGCAGTCATCTGCGAACTTTGTCAGCCACAGCCCTCCGGTGTTTGCTTTAACATCTGAGAAATAAATGCCGAACAAGAGGGGTCCCAGGACAGATCCCTGTGGGACACCACTTGTGACTGGCTTTGAGTCTGACATTGCTCCAGCGATTTTAACTTTATGGGTTCTGTCCTTTAGCCAGTTTGCAACCCATCTAGTGACATAAGGGTTTACATTTAAGCTGTTGAGCTTATCTATGATGCCTGAGTTGGGTATTGTGTCGAAGGCCTTAGCCAAGTCCAGGTATGCTGTATGGACTGCTTTGCCCTCGTCAATGGCTCTAGTGACTGTTTCGAAAAAGTCAACCAGGTTTAAAAGGCAGGATCTGCCCTTTACAAAGCCGAACTGGGTGGGGTCAAGTGTCTGTAGGTCCCCTATGTCTCTGCTTATGAGTTCCATAATGATTCTTTCCATAGCTTTGCAGACCAGGCTGGTTAAGCTTATGGGGCGATAGCTTCCAGGGTCTGTAGAGGCACCCCCCTTGTGGAGTGGGACCACTGTTGCTGTACACCAGTGTTCAGGTACATATCCCGAAATAAGGCTAAGGTTAAATAGCATTTTTATGTGTGGGTTTAGCTCCTCTTGGAGTTCACGTAACACGCACCCCGGGATACCGTCAGGTCCCATTGATGCTGTGTTTTTTGCTTTGTTTAGGGCGGTTCTCACTTGGACATCTGAGATGACAGGGAGATTACATTC
Organism: Protopterus annectens; assembly: GCF_019279795.1. Lineage (NCBI taxonomy): Eukaryota > Metazoa > Chordata > Ceratodontiformes > Protopteridae > Protopterus > Protopterus annectens. The sequence goes on from NC_056728.1 coordinate 314,347,864, forward strand.
AGCTGGGATAAGTATTTCTTCTTTTGGGGGTGAAGGAGGGGAGAAATTTGCACTGAACCTGTCAGCCAGAATGTTGGCAATATCTGTGGGTTCAGTGTATTTTTTATTGTTGTGAACCAACTCTGAGCATATCTGAGGGTTTCCGCCAGGTTTCTAACATAGCTGAAGAAGGCTTTGTGGTTATCTTTAGTGTCCTTAGCGATTTTTCTCTCAAAGTTGGCCTTGGATGTTTTTATGAGAGAACGTAGTTTTCTGCTAATGTTGATCAGAGATGTCTTCCCTTCGTGGGATTTTGCTCTGACGTGCAGTAGCTTCCTTCTTTTGTTATACGATTTGTTTATGGCTGAGGTCCACCAGACAGGACGCTTACCTTTGGTGGAGAGGGACTTGGATTTGTTTGGGATTGCATGATCCATGCATTCTTGTTGATGTCCATAGAAAGCATTTGTGAAGGATTTGGCATCGTGGGATGTGGTATCCACTGGCACAGTGGGCTTAAAGGATACCATCTCAGTCTCAAGAAGAGTGAAGTCTGCTTTTGAGAAGTTTTTCACTGTGGTCTTTTGTGCTGGGGGTGGAGGTGGGATATGTATATCCAGGGTGATTAGTTTGTGGTCAGATCTCACTAGTGAGGGGTATACTTCCGGTGTGGAGCATTTTGCCCCCATGTTTGTGATGATCAGGTCTAGTATATTATCTCCCCTAGTGGGAGAAGTGACTAATTGTTCCAGTGCATTTGAATTTATGAATTCCAGGAACCTTTGGGCTAGGGTATTAGGGCTAGAATAATGTACCCAATCTATGTTTGGGTAGTTGAAGTCTCCCAGTATGATGGTATTTTGTGATAGATTCATATCCTCCAATGTCTTCAGGAAGGCTGAGTGGAGTTCTTGAGATTGGGAGGGTGGTCTGTAACATGCTACCAGTTGTATAGCAGTTTTGCCTATGGTTAGTTGCACCTGTATGGTCTCTGATGCTTCATGTGTTGCTACTAACCTGGAGGTGTGGGTGTCCTTGATGAATATGGACACTCCCCCTCCCTTTGTGGTTCGGCCTGGGTTTTGGGGCCGAAAAGCATGATACGAGGTATAGCCTGGTAGTGCTGGGGTGCTCTCAGGAACCTTGAACCAGGTTTCAGTTACTGCACAGACGTCGATGTTCTCCATGCTGAGGAGTGCATCAAGTGCCTGCATCTTGAGATTTAGACTTCTGGCGTTGAGCAGCATTACCCTTAGTTTTTTCCATTTTTGTTTTCTAAGGAGGTGGGTTTGTCTTTTGAGCCTTGCCTAAAAAAGGCACTATGGGGGTGGCAAGAGCCTTAGCCAATATCCGGAAGCCCAGTGGTGACAGGTGTAAGCCATCCCTTGCGAAGCAGCGTGGCTTGTCCAACATGTCATCCCAGGCAGACAGACATTGGATCCCCTTAGAATGACACCAGTACTTGAGCCAATTGTTAAAGCTGATCATCTTGTCTTTGTATTGTGGTATCATTCTTGGTGAGGGCAAGATGCTGCTCAGGGTCAGGGTCATACCAGCCTGGGCTACATAATCGGAGAGCTCCTCTATGTCTCTTTTCATGTAGTCCAGGGAGGTGCGTCTCAGGTCATTCACACCAGCATGGACAATGACGGAGTCATATTTGTACTTGCTTTGGAGTGACTTGAGTGCGTGTGTTATGTGGCAGATCCTAGCTCCCGATAGACAGCTCACAGTCACCTTCTCCTTGTTCAGCCTGGTCAGCGGGACATCAGTGTGTCTGACTATAGAGTCACCTATTACTAGTGTATCAGGCAGGGTGTTTGGCCTTAAGGGCTGTGATTGGTTGACACACTGATTTATTGAAGTATGTGTTGCATGTGTTTTGTTTTGAGGTGGTGGATTTTTGGGTGTCTGCTTTGGGAGCCTCTGTTGTTTTGGTAAGTTTTTTGTTAGAGCCTCCGAGTATGTCTTTGTGTTTTTATGTGTTTGGTTTGCAGTTGTGGTAGGTCTATGTGGGACTGGGATTGTTGTGTGTGTGGTTGCCATCTCCTCCTGTCTGGTCATGCCAGCCCTGAGTTGAGAGAGTTCAGTCTCCAGTTTGGCTATATAGTTGCATCTCTCACATGTATTTGTGTTTGTTGGGAGGAGGAGAGGGTTGTCTGTGTACATGAGACAATTGCAGCATTGTCTCAAGATATCCAGATTGACCAGCTGAACTGGAGACGACGCCAGTAATCTACCACTCGACATGCTAGAACTGTATAAGGGAGTGCTGTACCTTTAAGGGAAGTGGATATTCACAGGGGTGGTCAGTAGATGTAGTGCTTTACTTAGTACGAGAGTGCTTACTTAGTAGAGAAGTATTGAGAACAAGTGCTAGGCTTATAATACAGTGAGTAGTCTGGTTATACTAAGAGTAGAGCTTCCTTAAGGGAAAATTTGAACAGCAGACTTGGCGGAGCCAGAAAAAGTTTAACCTTGTTTAACCGGTGCTGCGCTATGCGCACAACCGTGCAAAGCCGTGCAAACGCGGATTTTAAACAGTGAACTACAAAAGAGCTAGAAATGGTCCAAAACAACCAATTACTACAGCTTCTTGTGCTGAGGTCACTTCCTACAGGGACAGGTAGGCTGCTCAAGGCTCCCCACTCCCACTGGTGAGCAAAGAAACTTCCTTCTATCCAAGTAAGGTAATGGACAACACAGGAACTACACCACAGCCCAGAATACAGCAATGCCTGTAAACTGGTCTAAACTAGTCGAGGAAGGTGGGAAAACAAGGATTATTTTTTGTTTTTTTGGTAGAAACACACAGAAAATGCAGAAACAGTGATAAATTAGTTACACAGGCTAGCACACTTTAGTGGGCAGCCTCCACAGTTAAATTAAACAAACAAACAACAAACTTTCGATTGGATGACATTTTATAGAACTGATTGCCTACAGAAAGAGGGGAGTGACAATTGAGGATATATATTGGTAATGATTTTATGGTGGGGGTGGGGGGGTGAGGTGAGGTGATAAGAGATTCTGGGGATAAACCAGTCAAGCCACTGTCCCATGGTGAGAACCCCCCCCCCCGTTCCACTAAATGCTCACTTGTAGCAAATGAACATGTGTCATGCCACTAGCAGACATGGTCCAATCTGCTGCTTGATGTGTAAGAAGAAATGTAGGCAGCAGAGGGGTCCAGGGCTATCAGTGGCTCAATGAGTTTATTACAGAGTGCAGATGTGAATTTATAGTATTCATCTTGGTACGTTTCTATGGCATTCTTAGTATAGTATCACAGGTGTAGTAAGACAGGTTCCTTGCCTACATGAGAACAGAATAACTAAGCTGCCTGACTAGAAATACACCTACACACACTCATAGATTTTGCACTGCTGTAATTTATTTCTGTCTGCTACAGTGGCTACAAAATTTGACTGACTAGCTCTACAGGTTAACTACTCACCTCTAAATCCAACTGAAACAAATAGCTGCTAACTAGTAACCTCTGCAGATACAACTAGGAAGGGACTTACTTGTATAGTAAGAAGTAAACATTATGATACACTACCTACTCATGGATCAAGAACCCGGGATATGCAACAACCAAATATGGAGCATCCATTCAATATCAGTACACAGACAATGACACCTGGGAGAGTCTGAAATATGAGGTCCTGCCTGTGTACTCCACAAATGTAAGACTGACTTATGCACTTTACCTGGGAATGAAACTTTTAAAACCAGCAGCATGACCAATAAACTAAAAGAAGAAAGGAGAACTATTTAACTACACAACCATTTTAAATTAATTCCCATTGTATGCATATTTTCAATTGTTTTTTTTCTTTTTCGTAGTTTTATGCAGCATGCATATCTTTTTATTCCAAGTTTTAGGCAGAAAAAGATTAAGTGGACATGTTAATGTAGTTATGCACCACAGTAGCATAAGCTGGTAAAGCTAGTGGTACAAGTTAGAAGGGGAGAGAATGATGGGAAAAGGGTTCAGATATCCAGAAGCACTAGGTGAGTACTGGCTTTGTACTCTTTATGCATTATTTATTTACATGTTTGACAGGGAATACTCAACAGTTTCACCACGGTCCTGGTTAGAAAGCTCTGGAAATACTGAAGAACATGAAGTCAGTTCTCTAATAATAATTTCAAGACAATATGAAAGAGTATACAATATGGTTTCATACATTCATAGATGTGCACTAAGAAATCTCTGACAAGTTCTGGTGCCCTGTATAAGTGGAGGTAGGGGTCTAGGAGATTAACCATTTACAGGCTGTCTGTGTCCATTAGAGACATAGGTGCCAAACCAGGGGTGAATTTCTAGCTCCCCATCCAGTTGTTTAAGGTACACTTCAATTGTATTAGGGAGGAACTCTACTTCACACGGATGGGGAGCCTGTTTCAGAGAGGAGGTAGTCTCTGGGATAGATACCTGTCTTTCCAGCAGGTCCTATTTATATCACAAGCAAGGTTTAAGTCTTTAGAATGGGTAATTCTGGTGTCGTTTGTTTTGAAGATGTGCAGCAGGTTCATCAGGGTGGGGTCCCACAATGTCTTGTATGCCAGGTAAAAATCTTCCTTCATCATGTTGTAGGAGACAGACTACAGGGACAGGAACTTGAGGTTGTCTGTATAGGATATGTTACTTATGTCTTGTATTCTTTTAGTGAGAAGCCTCTGTGAACATTCCAGTTGTTAGATATGCCTGGTTAGGTATATACCAAAGGGTGCATTGCACTCAGTGATAGGCCTGATGAATGCTGACTATAGTGGAACAGTAGACCTAGATGCCATACCTTTTTTGCACAACATAGAATTATTTCCTCACTACTGTAGATACATGATGGCCAAAGGCTAGATTGCTGTCTATTTGTGTCCCCAAGTGCCTGACTACTGGGTCGACTCTTAGGAGTGTGTTGTCTATGTGATAGTTACTTGGGTGGATGACATCCTGAATGATGCTAGTATGCATTTCTTGGCATTTAGTTGTAGTCCATGGCTCTGGCACAAGTTATTTGTTTGTATCAGCTCTTCCTAGAGAGCATTAGTGTTAATGGGGATTCTATGACTCCTCCTAATTTGCAATCATCTGCAAATTTGGTCAGCCAGTGGCCGTTAACATTGGCCTTGACTTCAGCGAAGTAACTTCCAAAAATGAGCAGTCCTAGGACTGATCCCTGAGAGACTCTGCTTGTGACTGGACTCTTTGAAGAGGTGGACTCCCCAATTTTAACTTTCTTGGTCCTGTCTGTGAGCCAGTTGGCTATCCACAGGGTAACATAAGGGTTTATACCTAACCTCTTGAGTTTATCAACAATTCCCGAGTGTGGTATTGTGTCAGATGCCTTGTCTAGGTCAAGGTAGGCAGTGTGAGCTATTTTGCCCTTATCAATTGCTTTGGTGACCTTCTCAAAGAAGTCCACCAAGTTAAGTTGGCATGACCTGTCTTTGAAAAAATCAAAATGGGTTGGGTTGAGTGTCTGGAGATTTCCTTTGTTATTATTGATCATTTCCATGATAATTATTTTCATGGCTTTGCATATGAGACTAGTGAGATTTATGTCCTTGTAGTTTTCAGGGACTGTTGGCCTACTTTTGTGTAGAAGGATGTGTTGCTAGTTTCTGTTTGTGAGGGTTGAAGCCTGTTTTTATTGACTATGGTTAAATAGCAGTTCTAGATGTACTGATAGGTCATGTTTCATACTATTTTGAAGGCATTCTTGGATATTGTCTGGGCCAATTGATGTAGTATTCTTGGCCTTAGAGAGAGCATTGTGGACCTGTTCCCTAGTGATAATATGGGAAGTTATATTTAATGGTATTTCCTGAGGGGGGTTGATAGGGTGAGAGGAGTAATGTTAGGGATGAACTTGTCTGCCTGTAAGTTTGTTGCATCTTCTGTTTTTTTTAATTTCTCCAAGTCTTTTGCATTTATAATACCATGACAGGAATAGACTCCATTCCTAAGTTAAAGTATAATTAAAGTTCTTGAAATTAGTATTGTTTCAGTCTTTAATGTTAGCCAGAAGTGCTCTTCGCAGCACCCGAAATTTGCCCAGTAATGACTCCTTCTGCAATTTGTATGGAGTTACATGTATCGGTAACATATCTAAGTATGACTGTAAATAATTTTTTAAGACCCATTTCTCCTACTACTGTTGGAACTGTCTGGGTATTCTTCTTCCATATTGCCCTTGCAGTGCTCAGTATAGGTGTCTCGATTAACACTGAGCTCTGCACACAGTTGTGCATTGCCTTTGAGGTTGCAAACATAGCTAAGGAATGCCTTGTGGTTGTCCTTGGCTTGAGAGTACAAATTTGCCTCAAATTTGGCTTTGGTAGACTTTATTTGTCCTCTCAGTTGTCTGTTTAATTTGATGAGAATGCTTTTATCCTGCCAGGTGAAATACTTCCTAATTTTTGCCATGATTTTCTTCCTCCTTTTATACAGCTTATTGATGGTGTGATTCCATCAGGGTGGCTTGTTTTCTGAGTTAGTTCTGTACTTCTTTCTAGTGGGTACAGCTGCTTCTATGCAGCTATTAGCATGCTTGTATAGGGTTTCTGAGAACAGTTCCGCATAGGCAACAGTGTTCTCAGCGTTTATGGGAGCCTGAAATTTTGCCAGGTTATCACTTATTAGTAGGAAGTTAGCTTTAAAGTAGTTCCTAAACATTCCAGGGTTAGCTTGGATTCCTGGTTTTATGTTTACATCAAAGGAGGCCATACTGTGGTCTGATCTTACCAGATAGGATATTACATAGGGGTGTGCAGCACTTTCCCATATTGGTGTGGACTAGATCAAATATATTTGTGCCCCTGGTCAGAGTATTGGCAGTCTGGTCTAGGAAGCTTGTATTTGCAAAATCCATGAATCTCTGTTCTTGCACATTTGATTTTGTATATGATTTTCACTTAATACTGGGGTAATTAAAGCTGTCCATGAATATTGTATTGGGTTGGATGGTGAGTGTTTCCAGCAAGCTTAAATACATGTTATGGTTTTCCTGGATCATAGAAGGGGGATGTATAGCTTGCAAGGAAGTGGTATGAGATTTTGCCTATGGTGATATGAACATGGAGAAACTCAATTGCATTGTCCTGTTTGACCAGCCATGAGATATATTTATTTTTGATGCAAATTGAAACATCACCACCTTTAGTACCTTTAGAATAGTGTAAAATGATACAGTAATATGCACTATGTATATACAAGGGATACCAATGTAATACAATATTAGTTACAAAGGGTATTGGAAAAACACAAAGAAAAGAACAATTGCATTAAAAATGTACTGGTTTCCAGAAAAATAAGTTTTAGAGAATGTCTATGAGTCCACACCTTTCTACTGCCCAGATTTTGAAAAGGATGCTCCTAATTTGTTCTCAAGTGTTTGCTCCAACCTTCCTAAAACTGGAAATTATTTTGAGAAATTGGAAATTGATGGTACCACAATTTCAAAAAGCTTCCAGAATTTGGGTTCTTTTCTGTAACATTTTTCTGCTTCGTCTATAACCCTTACAGTAAAAGTTGGCAGGAATGACTGTGCCATATACATTTAATACATATGCTGCATAGATACACCAGGATGGATCAGTGTGAGAAATTATCAAAGGAATAAGAAAGAACTTCTAGGACATAAGGACTGTTAATTAAATCAGAATTTCGAAAAGCAATGTATTACAGGGAATTTGTAATCTCCACTTAGCAAAGATACCTAGAACACAGTTTTTGATAACAAATGCTAGGGTACTAAATCACACAATACCAACAATTTTACTGTACTTAACATTTTTTCAAAAGTATAGTGGGTGGCTGCAGTGGTAGTGGACAGCCACGGTGGTGCAGAGGTTAGCTCTGTCACCTCACAGCAAGAAGTTCTCTGGTTTGATCCTCGGCTAGGGTGCCTTCTGTGCGGAGTCTGCATGTCCTCCCTGTGGTCGTGTGGGTTTCCTCCGGGTGCTCCGGTTTCCTTCCATATCCCAAAAGACATGCTGTAGGTAGACTGGACACTCTAAATTGGCCCTAGGTGTGAGTGTGTGCATGTGTGTGCCTTCCATGGAGGGTTGGGCACCGGGCTGGCAACTTGACACCATCAAAACTCTACTGCCAATCATGAGCAGACAGGTGTTCTGCTGTGGTGACTCCTAACCGGGAAAAAGCCACCAGAAGAAGTAAAGGCCTTCTTTTTAGGGACATATCTTAACACATAAGGTGACTTCCTCCAGATTTTGCAAATATACAGTGGAAAGCAATAATCTCCAAATGTATTCATTGTATATTATGATTACTTGCTTTACCAGAAAGGCTCATCCAGACTCTGCTACACTTTGCTGTGAAGGAAAGGTTAGTTTGCTGTTATTTTTTGTATTTCTGTATTGCCTTTCTATATTTTGAATACTGTAGTTTGTTTCTTTACCTTGTGTTTTGCTTGCATTCTGTTTAACAGCATATTAAAACTTCAAAAGAGACCACAGCTCTCTCTGTTCTGAGTCAGGCAGAATTTTTCCCCTCCCACCCATTTAAGTTGTCTTGTTAAATACCACTGTCTTTCTAGTTGCCCGCCTCTTTTGTTAATCTGACCATATATCTCATTTCTCTCTACTTTCACTAGCTTATGTGAGTAATCACAAAACCATCACTTTTGAATTCCCACCCCTTCAATTATTTAAATTTATTGGCCATCCTACAGTATTTCATAGTACCAAAATACAAAAGTAACCACCCCTTTCAGTCCATCTTGCTGTTTTAAAAATAGTAACTCTCCACTAAACCTTTACTTTTTGAACAGGTAAAACTCAAGTTACCTACTTTCATATCTAACTTCTCTAGTGCACACTGCAGAGTGCATTCTTTTCAATCTTACCTTTAAGCATCCCTGTTACTAGCACTTTCTCTAATACCTAAAAAGATCATCTCTACTTGACTCCAAGTAGACTTTTCTCTATCTGTTAAACCTAGCACTTGCTCCTACAGTACTTATTACCTTGATACGGCACTCTTATAGATAGCACCCCAAAAGGCAAACCCCATTTCTCGGTCACCACGTCCCCGGAATCTCTTTTAAAGTTTTTGTCTAGTCCTTCTAGCATGTCGAGGGATCAGTTGCTAGTGTCCTCTCCTGCTCAGCTGGTGAACCTGGGAATATTGAGGCAATGTTACAATTGCCTCATGTACACAGACAACCCTCTCCTCCTCCCACAAAACACAAATACATGCGAGAGATGCAACTATACGGCCAAACTGGAGGCAGAGCTCTCTCAACATAGGACTGGCAAGACCAGTCAGGAGGAGAAGGTTACCACACACACTATAGACCCAGTCTCACATAGTACCATCACAACCTCAAATCATACACATAAACACACAAAGACATACTGCAAGGCTCTGATCAAAAATCTACCAAAACAGCAGAGGCCACCAAAGCAGACACCCAAACAACCACCACCTCAGAACACAACACCTGCAACACATAGACCTCACAGTCAGAGTGTCAAACAGTCACAGCCCTTAAGGCCAAACACAATGCCAGACACACTAGTCATTGGTGACTCCATAGTCAGCTCACCAGACTGAGTAAGGAGAAGGTCACAGTAAGCTGCCTGTCGGGCGCTAGAATCCGCCACATAACGCAAGCACTCAGGTCTCTCAACAGCAGGTACAAATATGACTCAGTCATTGTCCACGCTGGTGTAAACGACCTGAGACGTACCTCCTTGGACTACATGAAAAGAGACATTGAGGAGCTCTCTGATTATGTAGCCCAGGCAGGTATGACCCTGACCTTGAGCAGTATCCTACCTTCACCAAGAATGATGCCACAATACAGAGATAAGATGATCAGCTTTAACAATTGGCTTAAACTCTGGTGTCATTCAAAGGGGATCAATGTCTGTCTGCCTGGGATGACATGCTGGACAAGCCACGCTGCTGCAAGGGACGGCTTGCACCTGTCACCCTGGGATTCTGGATATTGGCAAAGGCTCTTGCCACCCCATAGTGCCTTTTTAGGCAAGGCTCAAATTCTAAACCTACCACCCTAGAACACAAAAAGGAAAAAACTAAGGGTAATGCTGCTCAATGCCAGAAGTCTAAATCTCAAAATGCACGCACTCGAGGCCCTTCTCAGTATGGAGAACATCGATGTCTGTGCAGTGACAGAAACCTGGTTCAAGGCTCCTGAGAGCACCCCAGCACTATCAGGTTTCACCTCTTATCATGCGTTCCGGCCCAAAATCCGGACAATACCAAGAAAGGAGGGGGGGTATCCATATTCATCAAAGACACCCACACCTCAAGACTGGTGGCAACGCACGATGCATCGGAGACCATCCAGGTGCAATTAACCATAGGCAAGACTGCTCTGCAAATTGTAGCATGTTACAGGCCACCCTCACAAACTCAGGAACCTCACATGGCCTTCCTGAAAACACTAGAGGGATAAATGTATCACCAAACACCATCATACTAGGTGACTTCAATTACCCTAATATAGACTGGGAACACTACTCAAGCCCAAACACCCTAGCCCAAAAGTTCCTGGAATTCATAAACTCAAATGCCATGGAACAACTAGTCACCATCCCCACAAGAGGAGAAAACATACTTGATCTCATCATCACGAACATGGGAGCACAATGTTCAACACCGAAGTATACCCCTCACTGGTGAGATCAGATCACAAACTAATCTCGCTGGAGGTCCTCATCCCACCCCACCTGAAATAAAAAAGACCACAGTAAAGAACTTCTCGAAGCCGACTTCACACTTCTAAAGACTAGTGTGGTCTCCTTTAAGGCCCCGAGCCGACGGAAAACAGTACTCAAGCCGCTGAATCACTTACAAATGCCTTCTACCAGCACCTGCAGGACTGCATGGATAAGGCAATCCCAAGCAAAACAAAGACTCTTTGTACCAAAGGCAAGCGTCCACTCTGGTGGACCCCAGCCATAAACAAACTCTACAACAAAAGGAGGAAGCTACTACAAGATAGAGCAAAATCCTTAAAAGGTAAGACACCCTTGATCACTATAAGTAAAAACTAAGAGCTCTCATAAAATCATCCAAAGCAAATTTTGAGAGAAAAATAGCTAAAGACTCAAAAGACAATCATAAGGCCTTCTTTAGATATGTTAGAAACCTGGGAGGAAACTCCCAGATATGCTCAGAACTAGTTCAAAATGATGTGAAGATTACTGATCCTACAGACATTGCCAACATACTGGCTGACAGGTTCAGTGCAAACTTCTCACCTCAGTCACCCCCAAAAGGAGAGATATCTATACCAAGCGATTGCAGCCCCCAAACATCTCCAACGCCCAAGTGAGAACTGCTCTCTCCAAAGCAAAAACACAGCATCCATGGGACCTGATGGTGTCCCCGGCTGTGTGCTCCACGAACTCAACGAGGAATTAAACCCACAGCTAGGACAGCTGTTTAATCATAGTCTTACCTCTGGATACGTACCCAGGAGTGGCGCACTGCAACTGTGGTCCCACTTCACAAAGGCGGTGCCTCCACCGACCCTGGAAATTACCGCCCATTAGCTTGACAAGCCTTATCTGCAAAGCCATGGAGAGGATCATAATGGACCTCATAAATAAAGACATAGGGAATTTGCAGACTTTGGATCCATCCCAGTTTGGCTTTGTCAAAGGCAGATCATGCCTTCTAAACTTGGTTGACTTTTGAAACAGTCACCAAAGCCATTGATGAGGGAAAGGCAGTCCATACAGCCTACCTCGATCTGGCGAAGGCCTTTGATACAATACCCCACTCGGGTATCATTGAAAAACTCATCAGCTTAAATGTTAACCCATACATCACAAGATGGGTTGCAAACTGGCTGAGTGACAGAACCCACAGGGTCAGAGTTGCTGGCGCCATGTCAGACTCAAAGCCTGTCACAAGTGGTGTACCACAGGGCTCAGTCCTGGGCCCACTCTTGTTTGGCATCTACTTTTCCAAGTACAAGCAAACACAGGAGGGTTATGGCTGACAAAGTTTGCAGATGACTGCAAACTGGGCGCCATAGTAGAAAACACATCTGACACAGATATCCTTCAGAAGGGTCTCACAGAAACGGATAACTGGTGCCAGAGCCATGGCCTAAAGTTAAATGTCAAAAAATGCATAGTCATACCCTTCGGGAAAAACAAGGTTACCCCTAGCTACCAAATAGGTGGCAATCCACTGAGTACAGAAGAAGTTATCAGGGACCTGGGGACCCAGGTTGATAGTAGTCTGTCATTCGACACCCATGTAGCTAAAGTAGTTAGGAAGACCTTCTACATTGCCCACCTTATCATGAAGGGATTCTCATCTAGATCAAGGGAGGTCATAGTCTCCCTATACTCTTCACTCATCAGACCAATGATTGAGTACAATGCCCCATTCGGAATGTATCTGACCCGACACTTGCAGCAGCTGGAGAGGCCACAAAAGTTCCTCACCAAAAGGATAAAGGGTCTCAAACATCTGTCCTATGCTGCCCGACTGAAAGAACTCCAGCTCTATTCAGTCGCCACCGCTTGCTCAGAGGTGACCTTTGCCTAACATACAAGGCCATGTCAAACCCAGATTTGATGAATATGCTTCACCTCAAAAATCTAGATCCGTCAGAGCCACAAGGGCGGAGACTTAAACCTCGACACGGCTATTAATAGGACGTGCTGGAGGGATAGATTCATCACCCAAAGACTCCCTATGCTGTGGAATAAAATCCCGGTATATGTGAGGCAGAGCACCTCGCTGGCCTTGTTCAAGAGAAATCTTGACCAATGGATGGGAGATCGCAGATATACCCCAGGGATTACCTCAGTGTCACTGCTCAACAGAGGCACAGCAAAATAATGGGTATAGTTCCCCATACTAAAGGGGTGGCGTAAGCCACAAAACTATGGGCTAGGCTTGTAAATGCCCTCGGGCAGATAGCCTAGTATGAACCTATGAACCTATGAACCTATGTATTAACCGTTCAATAGAAACTCTAAATATTGTCTGTTGCACCACACTATGGTATTTGCCAAGGCAGGCTATCTGGGAGTGTGCATGAATTTACCACACTAGAGACTAGCTAAAATGGGACATATGGGATTGTATATGAACGTGCAAGCAATTGTTAACTGAATTAGAGACAGTTATTCAAAATCCAACCATTTGAAGCTAGAAAGGGATATCAGTCATGTATTCCACTATGATTCCCTGCTGCAAATTTAGCTACACTGCTGTTAACAAGACGAAGGTTATGGAGTAGTACAGACTATAGGTTACTAAGATGTGCAATGCATAGAAGTGATAAAGGTAAAAACATAAGCAGAAGATAATCAGATGTAATGTGAGAGAAATTTCTTAAGTGTCTAAAAACTACTATCTTTTGGCCACTTTTAGATATAGTTGTAAGTGTTTGAATAATAATTGATTGCCAATGATGAGGCCAGGAGATTTTTTTTAAGATTACCTCTCTCATTTGATAGTTACCTGGTTAACGTAAGATGATCTTTAGATGATGTGGAAGTGCTAGAATTGTCTCTGGATAGGTTATTGATGTTAGAACAACAGTGCTTTTTATTTTTGTTTGAGGAGGGCATATTTCTGGACTTAACAGCATTAAAATGTAGTTCCATAGTTTGGGATCATAAATGCAGCGAAACAAAGCTGAATTGTGCATTTGAATATATTTCCAGGAGTTTACTAGCTGTAGTACAGATTTGGCAGACTACAGATTAACATCATTCAGTTTTTGTATGTGCTTTTGTCATTTGCTCATGATGCTTTTGTTGTTACTTTTCTTTAGAATTACTAGATTTATTGTGCTTTGTTCTCATATCATGTGTGTTTTGACATTCAGCCAAGTAACTGGATATAGCATAGTTGAGAAAAAATGTTTGTCTATTATAATGTTACTTTGTACACAAAGCTGTTTTGAAATGTATAGTTAAATTCATGGTGGCTATCCAAGGTGTGTCTTTGTATGTGTTTAGCATAAAAGGTAGCTACATAAGCTCCTTAGGAATTGATTCTTTCACAATTGTAGTAATTAGTTTAAAACATTACCTGCTGAAAAAGACTGTATAAGGAAAGCATTGTGCAAATGTAGAGTCATTGATGTGCTTTTAATTTATATATGATTTGACTGCTGTTTGTTGGTTATTTTGCATCTGCATAATTCTCACTGCGTGAATAAACACACATCATATATAATCTGTAAAGGTTAAAGAAATAAAAGGAGGCTACTCAGATGCTCTCTGAGGCTTTAACATTATGTACCTAAAATGCACAGGCAGACAACAAGCAAACATGATTCTTTTTGTTTGTTTTATGGTCTAATTAATCTCATTCTTTAAAAAATGGAGTAAAATATAAACAGCTTTTAACACCATTAGATCCCTGATTTCTATTATAATCTCTTGAAAAGACATACTGCAACACATAACTCATTGGAAACAATGACTAGTATACAATTCTCCTTTTGTACTTAATGATTGTTCCTTGGTAATACTATAAAAGCTAACATGTCAGAAATGGGCCTACTTCAAAAGAAAGAAAACCCACATTACTGAAAATGACATCACTGAGAAAACATCACTGAAACCTGAATTTAATGAATGACCACAATGCCAAAAGATTTCACAGGGTAAGTATCCAGGTGGCCAACAAGGGGAAATTTGCCCTTTTCCCCACTATAGTACAATCCCGGAGTTGGTATATTTAGTTAGGGGTGTGTGGAGGGTGTAGCCCCCACCTGGGTGGGTTTGAGGTAGTGAAGTGTGTTTTGTTGTTATATGGTGGTCAACAGGATGCTAACCCTGTGAAATTATTTATTTTATTTATTTATTGACATTTGTTGACTGGGAAGGTCCACTTCTTCAGAAACCCATTTTCAGTGGAGGCCCGGGGAGAAAAGCTCCACAGTTAAACAAACAAATCCTTCTGCATTGTGGTCATTTGTTAAAGTCAGGTTTCGCTGATGTCATCTCAGGGATGTCATCTTTGCTAATGTTGGTTTTTGTTCTTTTAAAGTGGACCAGTCAAAAATACATGTACCATTTCTACAATATACAAATTAATTAAAAAGCTATATGAAACCTTTCAAATAAAATAGCTTTTACTAAAATGAAAATACGAAAGGAAATAAAACATACTAAACTGTATTACTACTGGTGCAGTCATGAAAGAAGATCAACTAAAAAACATGTTTGAAAGCTTATTATTGCAGTTAAGTGCATCCATTTTTTGAATACTTTGTTTTACTTAGAACAAACTTTGATGCATATATTTATGAGATCTCTAAGGAAAAAAAACTTGTTCAGAACTTTTTCTCACCTTTTTATTGATATCTGTTAATGTAAAGCAGAGTTCCCGTCAGCTGAGAGTTCACAGTTTTTTACATTGTAATACAAGATTTGCAGCAAATAAAAACATTGGTGTTAATGAAATTTACGTTAATGCATAGCTATCATTTCATTTTGTAGCTTTTCATTTTTAAAACTTTTTATTTGATTTTAACAAGTCCATCAACATTTAAAACAGTGTATAACAAGATAAACAATAACTATTTACAAATGTGCATAAGATGAATATTTATATATTCTTAACCATTATTACTTTTCCAGTTAATCACTCAGTTTTTGCAAAGATATGTACTGATGAGTAATGTTTAATATTCACATTCTTATAGTTGACAACTCATTTTTACAGATAGCATTAGCTTGGCACACAAATTCACCAAATGCTAATTCAGTTTTACATTGCTGCTTTTTTTGTTATAACTTTTTTGCAATGGCAAGTGTTGCCCAAAGAAGAGAGATTTGAGAAATAGGTATAGCTATTGGAATTGGGGCATTAAATAGTATGAAAGAGTCAGTAATAATGCAATTGTCTGACCAAAAAGCCTGAGAAAAGTTTTTAAAAATTACTCCAAAAGGAAGTCACCAATTTACAGTCCATTCTCATGTGTAACCAATGAGCATTAAGAACTTTATCAAACCTCCAGTATTTCATGTTTCCTGTTTTATATAGTTGTGTAATTTTTATGAGGTATAAGAAAGACTTTATGCAGAAATTTCCATGTATAGATTTTCCAATAAAGTGATGATGTTGACTTTCCTACAGATTTTAAGAATAACTTTTTTATTTAGTTCTGAAAATGGTTCATTGTTTTTTTTTTTTGTTGAGAAGTTTCAGATTGTCATATATGTGGTAACAAATTCAGTTCTAATAATCTTGTATGTAACTGATAAATATGACTTCCCCTTGGGTAGCCCACAATTAACATTAGAGAATAGATCCAAGATTTTTGGAACATGTTTAGTTTGAAGATCTAGTGATATTTTGATTGTATCCTGAATATATTCTTTACATGTATGTTTATCTAACCAGCCTCCTTGCTCTATGCTATATCTTGCTGTTAAATATTCAACAGGATGTATTATGTTTCCATTAAGAAACTGATGCCAAAATATTAGGTTACTATTCTTGAGAGCTGTCATTATGTTTGCATTAAAAAATACTAAGTATCCATTAGTCAATGCAATGGGGGATAATAGGATTAGTAATTCCTTGACTAAGAAATTTGAATTCATGAACCTTTTAAAGACTGAAAGGATTTGCTTAATAAAAGGCATAAAAGTAAACTTGTGTTTTTCATTCAGAACAAAATCTTTTAGAGCCTAGTAGAATATATTGATATCCAGTTTCATATAAGAATTGATGATACGTTTATTGGTGTCATCAGCAAAAGTCAGATTTTTGATGAAAAATCTTCTTTTATTTTGAAGCCTTTAATATTTATGTTAGATGTTATATAATTAGCTAGTTGTTCTATAGTTTAATCAAATAATAAAGGGGAAAGGGAGCATCCCTTGTTTCATACCTTTTGCTATGTGAAAGGGTCTAGATAGAAAGGAATCTATCTTGACAAAAGATACTGAATTGCTATACAGTGTTTTAATTAAAGTTGTAAAACTAGAGAAAAAGTTATATTAATTTAATATTTTAAATAAATAAGGCCAGTTCACTGAACTGAAAGCTTTATCAATATCTGCAGTTCTAATTAATAGCTTTTAGGTTCATAGGTTCATAGGTAAGTACTAGGCTATCTGCTGGAGGGCATCTATAAGCCTAGCCAGAATGTGTTGGCTTTCGCTGCCCCCTTAGATTAGTCCCCTGTGCCTCGGTCCAGCAAAGCCATTAATTCCCTATGCCTCTGTCCAGCAGAGCCACTGCAGTGATCCCCAGGGTAAATTTTCTGTTTCCTATCCACTCATCAAGGTTTCTCTTGAAGAGTGTTAGTGAGGGGCTCTGCCTAATGTAGATTGGAATCCTGTTCCAAAGCATGGGGAGTCTCTGGGACAGGAATCTATCCCTCCAGCATGTCCTATTTATCATTGTGGTGAGGTTTAGATCCCTAGAGCATGTGACTCTCAGGGATTTGTTTTTTTTAGGTGGAGCATGTCCATCAATTCTGGGTTGGACATGGCCTTGTATGTCAGGCAGAGATCACCTCTGAGTAAGCGGTATGCAACCGAGTACAGCTGGAGTTTCTTCAGTTGGGCTGCATAGGGCATATGTTTGAGGCCAGTAATTCTCTTGGTGAGGTACTTCTGTGGTTTTTCCAGCTATTGCACATGTCTTGTAAGGTACATCCCAAATGGGGCATTGTACTCTATGATGGGTCTGATGAGTGATGAGTAGAGGGGCACAATAACCTCTTTTGTTCTAGATGCAAACCCTTTTGTGATTAGGTGGGCCACATAGAAGGATTTTCTAACCACCTTGGCAATATGGTTATCAAAGGAGAGATTACTATCTACTTGGGTCCCCAGATCCCTTACTACATTTTCTGTATTTAGGGGACTACCACGTATGTGGTAGTTCACGGGTACTTTGTTTTTTCCAAAGGGGATGACTATGCACTTATTGGCATTTAGCTTGAGGCCATTATTTGACACCAGGTATCCGTCTCAATGAGACTCTTCTGGAGGAAGTCTGTATCAGCTGGAGAGTCAGTTATGGCCCCCAGTTTGCTGTTGTCTGCGAACTTGGTCAGCCATAGTCCTCCTGTGCTTGTCTGTATCTCTGAGAAGTATATACCGAACAGGAGGGGTCCCAGGACTGAGCCCTGAGGGACGCCACTTGTAACTGGTTTAGAGTCGGACCTAGAGCCTGCAACTCTCACCATGTGGGTTCTATCCATGAGCCAATTGGCAACCCATCTCATGTTCAGGCTGGTGAGCTTGTCTATAATACCAGAATGGGGAATGGTGTTGAATGCCTTTGCGAGGTCTAGGTAGGCTGTGTGGACCTCCTTTCCCTCATCCAAAGCCTTGGTAACTGTCTCAAAGAACTCCACCATATTTAGGAGGCATGATCTTCCCTTAACAAAGCCAAACTGGGTAGGGTCCAATGTTTGAAGGTTCCCAATGTCTCTGTTAATGAATTCCATGATGATGTGCTCCATAGCCTTGCAGACCAGGCTAGTCAGACTTATAGGGTGATAGTTCCTGGGGTCTGTTGTGGCTCCACCTTTGTGGAGCAGGATAACTGTTGCTGTCCGCCACTCTATGGGTACATAGCCTGTAGAGAGGCTGAGTTTGAACAGTGTGTTTAGGTGAGGGGTTAGTTCATTTTGGAGCTCGTGTAAGACAGACCCTGGGACACCATCTTGTCCCATTGAAGCTGTATTTTTGGCTTTGGATAGGGCTGTTTTAACCTGTGTGTCAGTGATTGCCGGGGCACTACATTCTTATGGTATGGTTATGGGCCCTTTAGGGGGGTGAGAAAGGGGTGAAGTTTGCACTAAATCTGTCTGCCAGAATGTTGCCAATATCAGTTGGATCAGTGTATTTTGTGCCATTCTGCACTAATTCAGAGCAGATCTGAGAGTTTCCACTTAGGTTCTTGACATAGCTAAAGAATGCCTTGTGGTTATCTTTGGAGTCCACGGCAATTTTTTCTTTTGAAGCTAGCCTTGGATGATTTTATGAGGGATCGTAGTTTCTTTCTGATACTGATCAGGGATGTCTTTCCTTCTTGGGATTTTACTCTTTTCTGCACTAGATTCCTCCTTCTATTGTATAGCTTGTTTATGGCAGGGGTCCACCAGACTGGTTTCCTTTTCTTGGAAGAGGGAGTCTTGGTTTTGCTTGGGATAGCATGATCCATGCATTTTTGCAGGTGCTCATAGAGTGCCTTTGTAAGGGATTCAGCAGCTTGGACAGCATTGTCCTTTAGCATTGGGGCTGTGAATCTTTCCACCTCAGTCTTAAATAATCTGAAGTTTGCTTTTGAAAAGTTTTTCATGGTGGTTTCCTTGATTGGAGCTGGGGGCAGAATGTGGATATCCAGAGTGATTAGTCTATGGTCTGATCTAACCAGCAATGGTTTGGCCTCCAGTGTAGAACATCAGTTGCCCATGTTGGTGATGACCAGGTCCAACATGTAGTCACCTCTTGGTCTTTTTTATTTTTATTAGCTATACCAATTAATGAAGAAATAACTCTTAGAATATTGTCTTGTACACTTTTGTTTATTATAAAGCCAGCTTGATCATCGTTTATTAATCCTGGGATTATATAGATTAGCTTTTTTGCTAATATAGACATGAATATTTTGTAGTCTATATTCAAAAGTGAGAAAGGGTGATAAGAAGCACATGATACAGGATATGTATCTGTTTTAAAAATATGTGTCATTATAGAGTATCTCCAAGAGAGGGATATTAGCAGTGCTTTTGACTTCTTTAAAGACATTCAATAAGGTTTTTAAAATATTGTTAGGTAGCAGTTTATACAGTTCTGGGATGACACCATCTTGTTGGTTTTGAGACTTTTAATTTGGTCTTTCAATTCTTTAAAAGAAAAAGACTTAATCAGTTTTATCTTTCTGTTAATTAGTGAATCTATGATGTATATTTTCCTTCAAAAAGTTATCAGTTCATCATTTTCTAAGTTTGTCTCTGTTTTATTCATTTTTACATAATATTTACTAAAACATTGTAATATGTCATTTAGATTTGTTATTTTGATGTTTTCCCTCTCTTTATATAAAGTCTCTTTAATGTGATTTACTTTGTTCATAATTTTTGATCTAATGGCTATTCTATGTAGATTCTTTGGATTTACTGAATAATACTGTAGTTTAATTTTTTGCAGATTGATTGAGATCTTGTGTTGAAGTATTTCCTGATATTCCTGATTCAGCTTTTTTTAAATCTATATTTGTGACTTTGTCATTGGGCTTTAAGTTTAACTTTAATTTAGCTATATTAAATTGCAGAGCAATCAAGTCCTTGCCACATTGTTTTTCCTTTTACATATATACCAGTGTTTAACTTTACCAAATAAATAGACTTTTAGGATATCCCCTAAAATAGCATCTGCCACCTCCCCATTGTTATTAAATTCCATGAATTAATTGATGTCTCTCAAAAATCAGTAAAACCTTTTATTTTAATTGTGTATGTAGGTAACCTTTCACAATGAATTAAGATATTTGAGGTAAAGGTTAGAGTGAATGTTATGGCATTATGGTCAGACAAAAGGCACAAGACTATTAATACAGCTTCTGTTTTTGAATAAAGTTAATTTTACACAAAAACATTATCAATATTGGTTTGTGTTCCATATCTGAAGAAATAGTGTGTATAGGTTGAAGAGCTTTGTAGTTTTAAGTCTAAAATATTCCTTATATTCATCAAACCTCTATAGTGATTTAAATGTTTTGATATATTTTCCCATTAGTGGTGTCTTGACATGATAAAATCCAATTAAAGCCTCCAGCTAACACCACATTTTCTTTTGAATATAATGTCATACTGTCTAGATACTTATCTTGGCTGTTTTAGATCCTATTCCAGGAATCCAATACGTATTTATGAGAGTGTAATGCATTTTATCTATTTCTATTTCCACCAATGCCAGCATACAACTCTTATCAGAGTAAGCTGTTTTAAAACTCAGCAAAGTTGTTGTTTAAATGAGGGTGGGGAAGCTCTATGTATTCAACAATAAATAACATTTTCTGTAACTTAAAATATGCTGATCTTATTAATGAAGCTTTCACATAATCCCTTTAGAGTAGCATTATGTGGTTTATAAAGGTTGCTTTTGAGTAACCCACCTTCAGAGATCTTTTCCCTTTTGTATCATGTTTCTCCCCCAGTCTTGCAATTCCTGACACAAGTTTCCTCAAAGCAGAAGCTTCTTTCATTTCACTAAAGTAGAAATATTTTCTGGATTCAGTTTTTGAGCCAGTTTGCTATCCAATGAGTTACATCTGGATTTACATTTAATTGTGAGAGTTTATCTACAATGCCTGAATGTGGGATGGTGTCAAATGCCTTTGTACAGTTTAGATATGTGATATGTACTGATTTGCCCTCCCTCATTTATTGCTTTAGTGACTTTCTCAAAGAGTTCAACTTGGTTTAAAAAGCAGGATCTGCTTTAACTGTTAACTGACCTTTGCAGTTCTTATTTTGTGATGGTTAGTTTAAGTTGTTTATGTTTTTAAGAAAAGAACTACAGCAAGGTTTTTCCAGCTTAGTTTATATGGTCTGAACTGTATTTTATTCAGTTCTGGCTAAACTATCTGTAAGAACTCAGCAGTGAAATATTTAAGCTTCTAGATATCAGCAGAATAAAAACAAATGCTTTTGTGAACTACTTTCAGTTTAACTCTTTTGGCAAGAACTGTAATACCACAAGGTTTACCAGAGCAGAATTTTCTTAAGGTATTCAAGAATTGCTGTCATCTTTTAGTCTAGTCTTTGCTGCCAAGATACATCTTGATGAAATCCAGTATACATCAACTGGTTGTTTGTTTGTTGGAGTGGTTGGACGATATACTATAATGGTAATACAGTAATTCTGCCATCTTGAAAACATAAACTGGTCCTCCAGTATAATAAAAATGATGTAGACAAACCATATGATTACTTCATCAATAAGTCCACCATGATACAAGACAGACTATTTCCTGTCACGCAAAGGGCACTAAACATACAAAAGTCTCTTTGGTTCATATCAGAGCATAAAGTCCGGTTAAGACAGAGAGATGGGGCTGGTACTGAATGGAGGTCTAGCCCTCAATATGAAAATCTTTATTTGTCCTATTGCAAAGTAAGAAAACACTGCAGGAGTGAAACACAGTCAAACCCATCGTTCTTAGAAGAAAACAATGCACAAACACTCCTGCACAGGACTATCTGACAGAGCATTAAAAATTTAATAGGGAATATAACTAATTCCAAAAGTGAAATGCGTAACTCAAATGAAAATCTTTACAGCAAATAATTACAAATACCTCCTCTTACCAAAGATTTGCACAGCAGTCACTGCTATCATTGCCTCAGGATACCAACCTTTGCCTTCTTTTGCTAATGCTCAGATGTCTCCCCATACAGCTGAGCAACTAGGAATCCTACTACCTTTATTTCAAAAGGGATCAGACCTTCAACTCCTTAAAGAAAATCCTCAAACATCTAGATAAAAAATATGGTTTTAATTACATAAACTTGCAACAATTCTTACTAAAATTTTCTGCTTCACCTCATAATGCAAACCCATTTCATAAATCTGTACCCCTTCTCTTTTTACAGGCCATGTTCCAGCTCCATTCAAATATGCCTACATAATATTTGCATAAGGTACCAACCCTCAAATTCCTGAATATTTCAGACTAATTTATGAATTATGTTCCTTAGCTAAAGTGTTTTAAAATTATTCTACAACCAGATCATGTATCACATTAATGTAGTGTCAGTGATACAAAAGGTTGCCCACTTCCATTGGAAATGAAGTTCATGGGTTCTATTCCCACACCAGGCAGATGGATTGTTGACACTGCAGTGCAGCTTGGGGGGCTGGGGGGCTGCACTCCCAAGTGTGTTACCCTTTGGATGAGATATTAATCTGAGGTGCCATGTGCTTGAGTTAGTGGTAGCTCAGGTGGATGTAAAAGATCCCATGGCACCTATTGAAAAGAGTAGGGGAAAGTCCCCTAATGCAGTGGCCACATTTCTCCAAGTAGTATAAATACTGAAAAGAGGTCAGTAGCCTAATGGGACTAATCTGGTCAACAAAGGATGAATAAATAATAAAAAATAACATGCCTAACATGGCCTCAGAATTGCACTTGGCACTCAGACTACCATCTTGAAAGTCAGAAAAGCTCTGTTTACAATAATATAAATAATGGTTTGATTAGTAGTGAAATCTTTGTTGACATGACCCAAGCCTTTCACTCAGTCAGTCATCCTCTCCTTATTGATCAACTAGAGTTCATGAACTTCAGTCTAAGTGTATTACCATGGTGCAGTGGATATCTTCAAAAAAAGGATCTTTCAGTAGCCATTGGCAACTACACCTCTGACACAGGCAAACTCACAATGGGATCTTGAGATTCCTCAAAGGTCTGTTCTTGGCCAAATTATTTTTCCTCTCCTTCACAATAACCTTTCCCAAAGTCTGCCCAGCCTAGACCTCCGCTTTTACAATTATGGTATTTATGGCACTGAAAAATGATAAGCTAGCCATTACACCTAACAAATCTGCAGTACTGAGTTTCGGTACTTCCCAAAGGTTATCCTTCTTCTCACCTGTAACACTTACTGACCCCATGGCAATAAAAATTAACAAGACTTTTCTAAAAAAATTAGTACTTATGTTGGATCCTATCCTTACATTCAATACACATTCATACAGAGCATTGGACAAGGTGCAGAAATAATCAAGGCGATCTTTCTATTTCTAAAAAAATAATCAAAACCCATAAACTAGCTTGAACTAAATACTTCTATCTTGCCAACTGAGGTGTAAGCTATCCTTAAAAAGCAATTCCCAACAACTGCTTCAGTCATTTAAAATGTAGCACCATCTTTATAAACTAAGAAACTCCAGATCTAGGGTTTGCTGATTACAGTTATAGCCCCATCTTGTAAGTGTAGCTGGAATAATTAATTTTAAATCTTCAGCTGAGAACATGCCAATTATTATGGTGACATGTTTCAAAAGTCATTTATCACGCTTGACAAACATCATTGTTGGTTTTCATTACAGTGTCATTTTTTTAATGACTAGATAAAGGGTTTCTAGGGCAATTGCAGCATCAGCTACCCCAGAATCTGAGAGGGCAGAAATCATTCTCCTCCTCTTCCTGCTATCCCCCACAAACAAAAGACACTACCCCTCCCATAATGCTTCCCCAGTTATTAGTATTCCATCCTGTAAGCTCTGAGACTTCAACTACAAATCTATACATATAGAAGCACTTGTAAATAATAGCCTGTTTGTTCTTTGGTATCTATTCAAATGCCTGTTATTTGTATGTGTTGTATGATTCATAGTTTTAAGTAGTATCTTCTCCAACAGAGGAATTAGTATTAGAAGAAAACCCTAAGCTAGTATTTATAGATTTTTGTCCTTTTTCCTCTGACTTCCTGTGAGGGTATCTCTGATATGTGATTAAAAGTTTGCTAAGCAGGCCTTAATAGTTTTTGTTCAATTTATCTTGCTAACATTATTTTCCTAATGTTATTACTGTGTAATTTGTTCTATTAATTTCAACTGAAAAGGACCAATTTCTCTCATTCTTTTTGGTACCATTTGTTTCCTCTCACATTTAGATGAACTACATTGATCAAACCATCTTTCCATGAACCTCTCTAATAATCTGCTGTGTGGGCATTCGCTTCAACATTCTGAGAGTGGACATTCACTCCAACATTCTGAGAGCATTGTTGCTATTATTACAACTACTCAGGGCTTGTGTACTCTTCATAATATTTGCACATGCAAATCTGAAGGTAGATATGCTCTTCAAGAGTCAAAATGTGTTTACATTTCTTTCATATATCATCATCAATAAAACTAGCTCGAGTTCCTGCCTAAATAGTAAGTATGTTATACAAGCAGGTATTTTTCAGACAACCTTTCCTATATGAGTATTTCTCAAAATTGGCCTTCACTGCTAACTGATCTCCAACACAGCTATTTTGAAACTACAATTGCAAAAATAAAGACCAGAATTAAAGAAAGGTGTGCATAGCAGAAACTAGAGTTTACCTCAAGAATACTATTATACCCAGAAAAGCTCCTTACATTTAGAAAGCTTTAAAATGCAAAGTATAGTCTTAACAGAACAAAATAAACAAAAAAGCTGTTGAGAAGATATAGCAGCCAAAAGGCTAAATGTATAACTGATCAAATGTTCATAAGTTTGTACCAGGCTAATGACCACAGGGAAACAGCAACCAACAGCAAGCAGCAAAAATATATGAGACAAACCACAGAAACAGGATACAGGATACAACAAATTTATTCCGGTACCTCGGCTCAACAGCCTTCAAAGGAATAAACATCTGAGCACCAGGTACATTTTATATACTAGTGCTACCCATCAATTAATCAATTAATCAATTAAATTCAATTGAAACCATAACACAACTCCAGAGAGTTAAAGGTGCAAAAACAGGTATAATGCAGGTACAAAGCATCATTGATAGAAAAATAGAATGCAAAAAATTACAATGCAAAAAATTAAATAATAAAAAATATTATAGATGTAATACTAAACATTTTCATTAATAAATATTCAAATTCACTTCCAAATTCAAGCCTTTAGGTTTTTGCACCTTTAACTCTCTGGAGTTGTGTTATGGTTTCAATTGAATTTAATTGATTAATTGATTAATTGATGGGTAGCACTAGTATATAAAATGCACCTGGTGCTCTGATGTTTATTCCTTTGAAGGCTGTTGAGCCGAGGTACCAGAATAAATTTGTTGTATCCTGTATCCTGTTCCTGTGGTTTGTCTCATAATGACCACAGGGGCCTTTTTAAATTCTAGCAATACATACCAAACCCCTTACAAGTTCTTTTTTTTCAGACACCCTTATTGAATTATCACTTGTGACATAGGCAAATTTACATTCATATAAAAGTATTCAAACTATATTAACGTAACAAACATTATACTTCACGTGTATTGCTATATATCATATAACCTAAGCAAAATATTACATAAGTTATTCAATTCTTGCTTTTTTTAAACAAGAAATATCTTCATTAAATCATCACTTACTACACAGACAAGTGTAAGCAGGGACTTGAGACATAAAACATTTACAAGCAGGAGCCTGAGAGATGAAACCATTTACAGGTGACCTACTGTATGTCCATTAGAGATACAGGTGATAAACCAGGGCTGAATTTCCAGTAACTCATCCAATTGTTCAAGTTATACTTTAATTGGGTTAGGGAGGATCTCTGCTTCACATGGACAGGGACCCTGTCCAGAGAAGGGGTAGTCAGTGGGATACATGCCTAAATCTCCATTATCTTCTGTTTATATCATAGGCAAGATTTAAATCTGGAGAATGGGTAACTCAGGTGTTGTTTGTTTTGCAGATATGTAGCAGGTTAATCATGGTGGTGTCTGATGATGCCTTGCATGCCAGACATAGCTCTCCCCTTGACACCCTGTAGGAGACAGAATACAGGAAAAGACCAGGAGAACAAACTGCAGAAGGTCATGTATGTGAATAAAACAGACACTCAAAAATAGTATAATAAAAATCTTCCAGTGAAAGCACCATGAAATAATGCCAGTCAATACAATTAGAATCAGAGGCTGACACTTTGGTTGTGCATCAAGGTCAACAACCGCAACCATATAAAGCAAGACAAATGACAATGGTACAATACAACTTCTTATGAAGATGTAAGGGCTACCAAAAGTTATCTAAATAACAGCAGTACCAGAACAACATCTTATGAAAAGGTATGGGCTGCTGAACGTTACTTTAATAATAGCAGTATCAGAAAAACTGCTTATGAAGATGTGAGACCTGTTGAGAGTTGGCAAAATGAGAACAGTCGCAGCAATGTGCTTTTTATTATGAGGGCTATTGAGAGTTACCTAAATGACAACAGTCCCAGAATCATCCTTCTTATGGAGATATAAGGCTGTTGAGAGTTACCTAAATGACAACAGTCCCAGCACCATGCTTCTTATGGAGATGTAAGGCTGTTGAGAGTTACCTAAATGACAACAGTCCCAGCACCATGCTTCTTATGAAAATGTAAGAGCTGTGCTGGGTGGTACAGTGGCAAAGGGGGCAGCATTGTTGCCTAACAGCAAGAGGTTCTACAATCTGGTTCTCAGCTGGAGGGGGGGTTACATTGAAGTATATACCCCTTGAGATGTGCAGTAGCAAGCCCCCGTGACAAAGAGCATGACCACACATTATGGGTTACAGGCCTATGAAAAAATTCACTGCTGCACATATAATAATATACAAAATAACATTAATTGCCATCATATAAGCAGCCACTGTTGCAATGCATTTAAGGTGGGCTGCCACCCCTACCCCTTGCCTTTTAATGACATTCTCAAAATATAGCATTAGTTACAAGCAATATAATAGTGATAAAAAGCATCAATAAATGAAACTCATGATATTTTATGTTTGAGCATAGATAAATTTTAACATTTATTTCCATTTAGAAGCATTGTTGCTGTACCAGCTTTTCCCATAGTTGCTGACAATTTTAACTGAAATCCAAGTTGGGGCATTAAGGGGGACTGTCCCACCTTAGATACACAATTAAATCTGCTATATTCCATTTTGTTAACAAATGTTTTACTGCAGTATGATGAGGACTTTTATTGTATACTGAAATGTTGATTCAGTAATAATTAGTGCAGTGTTTTTATCTGCGAATTCTGTCATGTTAAAGCTCTCCATGATACTGTCAGCTGTACATGATGCAGTTTATGTCTTCATTTTAAGGTTTATATGGGCAAATTTATTACAAAAAGGGAAACACCTACAGACTGCAGGAAGAGTAGATTATTTAAAGATTTCAACAGATGAAGCAGCTTGCAGCAGTTCTCCTGTGTTACAAAACAGAAGAACCCTTATTCCCACAGGAGAAAATAAGAGAGAAAATGTTGGGCCATTTTACTTGTTGTGTTCATAGGCTCATAGGTGGTTATTAAGCTAATGGCCCTAGAACCTTTGCACGCCTAGCCATATTTATCCCAAATTGCCCTAATAAGTGTTGATCCTTGAAAGGCTTCACCATTCATATAAAACACTATTGGGACAGTGCTGTATTCTTTTCTGAGCTGTCCTATGACCAACAGCAAATTGTATAAAGGTTAGAAAAACAGAAAATGTAATTAACAACACCACACACAAAGCCTGTATTAAAACTAGTTTTTTGTACATGGGGCAGATGCTGTCAGTCTTAGGCTATCAGTCAAGCCAGGGCACTCCCAATAGAATTTTCTTCTCAGGTCAGCTACTCCCAATCTGTGCAGATTGGAATGGAGGTTTCTCCACTCCAGTATAACTGGCTGGGATGCCTCCTGTGTGAAGTCAGCATGTCCTCCCTGTTTTGCATGGGTTTTCTCTGGTTTCCTCCCACATTTTAAAGGCATGTGGCAGATAAATTAGCAATGTCTGAATTCTCTGTAGGTGCCTGTATGATATGGATGAAAGGCCTGGCACTCTACATCCATTTCCCCCTTGCCTAGTAAACGTTGTGGATGCTGGAGACTATTCACGGGGCCTGTACCACAGCTGGCTGTGATTCATAGGAGTGAATGAATGGAGGAGCTGCTGAAAGTTACCTCTTATCCCATAGATGTTATCCAGAACAATGTCACATAGCATTGCCCATCTCCAGTGCAAAGACACAAACATACTTAAAACCATCTATTCATCTTTGCACACATATGTGCAATAATTCTCATGAGCTGCTGTTCATAAAACCCAGAAAATTACATTTATAGTGTCAAAAATAAAGACACTGTGTTAGGAAAAACATGTTTTATAAGTGCTTTTGTCTTAAATATTTATTGTGCATGATAGTGCTTGTTACATGACGTTTCTTTTATTTTTTTGTTCCTAGCACAGTGGTTTTATTTTCTGCTGTTGTCTCACCACCTTTTACTGCTTCCTTCTGTTGGATTACTACAGTTGCAGTATTCAAACCCCAGCCAATCCCAATCATATAGTGTGACATGGTGTATTAAGGCTTATTAAGTAGAAAGCCACCAAATCAGAACACAATAAAATGGCAGTTTATTAGATGTTACAGGGACAGAAAATTGAATGAAAAAGTAAGTAAAATGAGTCCAATCTAAGAAAGAAAACAATTACAATCAATGCAACAGCTCAAACAGCATCAGTTTATGAATTACAACCCTCATTTTTAATCACCAATTGCAAAACTTATTGTGTATTTTCAACCAGTGTAGCTGATAAGAATGCAACTAATTAATTAATTACATTATTTTTACACTGACTACTGCAAACTGTAATGCCTTTCCATGCTAGGGTATTGTATGATGTAAGGCAGCTGAAACCTCACAGGCACTTTGCCAACAACCTAGCAAACTGCTAATCAAGTTCTACCACAGACTACCAGTATATACTGCATGGGGGTGTTCAGATCTTTCCTTTGCCACTCAAATGTGCTCCAGCAAAAGGCGATGTAGGCCCCTACTCCTTTGAATAATAGTAAACATAGACCAATATGACACTGCAAATATTTATATTAAATTAGTGATGTTCCAGACTACTGCTACCCTATGAGTCATTGCCGTGTTTTTCGACGATTGTTTTGTGCACGAAAAGTTTATGTTGCATTGAGTTTTACCACAATTTGTTGTTTTGTGTGAGCTGGTGTTGTGTGTTAATTTTGTCCCCATTACACCACTGTGGTGTGACCATGGAGATAGTATATATAATTTCATGGAGTGTGGGGGTGCAGGCCTGCAAACAAAATCTTTTTTCTGTTTTTATAGTTTTTTTTTGCCTCACCGTTTGGAAAATTAAATTTTTGGTAAATGCTGAGACAAAAAAGATCATCGATGGCTTGTAGGTAAACCTTCAGACAACTAATTATGGACCTTGGAAAGCAATTCCCCATTGCTCATTTTTCCTAAGGAAACTTAATTAAATCCACTCCCCACATCACTAGTGTTCTCCGGTATTGCCCTCAATCCTAGAATCAGTCAATGTACCCACAACAATAGCCACTGACGATCTTCTCTTCCCCTAAAGCACTGATTCAGTATAAAGGCACAAGGAAATGATTGTGTAAACTTATTAGAAGTCAGTCTCACATAAATATTATACTTTTATACAGTCACAGAAATTGTAAGTTCATTTAGTCACACACAGCCATTTGAGCATGCATGTGAACTTGCAAATACACACAAACACAAACACACTGCACATGTAGGTGCTCGCACACACACAGTGCACATGTAGGCACATGCACGCACACACAGTGTACATGTAGGTGCTCACACACACACACACACACACACACACACACACACACACACACACACACACACACACACACACACACACACACACAGTGTATGTGTTAGCACACACACAAACATATGCAGGAACACCATACACTCAGTCCTTCCCAAGATATTGGTCTTTGTGAGAAAAGGATGGCGACATCAATGTTTTCCATCTTCTATCTCAGTGCTCTTTACCAAGTCCTGCTACCACTAAATGCACACAAATTACTGAGCTCTCACTGAGCTAAAGGAGAGTTATTATGTCACTATACAATTACAGATAATGAGTTCCACATTATTTACCTGAACACTGCTCTGAGCACTTGAGCTGCATTCGTGTAAGGAATATTTTCTGTGATGTCTATTAAGCTGCTACTACTTGTCAGACAACACTAACTAGTTAATTGTCCACTTCATTTAAGTAGTGTTTGCTGTCAGTTCAAATTGTTATGAACTCTAATGAGGTAGGTGGGAGGTACCAAGGGAATGTTTTGTGTGGAACAGAGTAAGAAGCACAGTTATCAGGGTCAGATTAAGACAAAACGTGGACCTAGACATACAGATTGTGAAGGTATACACATCAATAGAAGGAATAGGAGATCTGCACACAATTGAAGAAGGTAGATAATTGGTGATAGTAATGACTGGGAATGAACAAAGAATGGGGAATGAGACATTAGGGAGGGACACTTGGGAAAGCAAGAGGGTGGGCTACAGGTATGATTGGCTGGTAAACTGGTCCAGAGTGCAACAAATCCAGGCATCACTCACCGGATTGACCAGTGTATGGACAAGTTGTACCTCTGCAGGCTTAATGGGTGGGGACTGCCAGTCCCATGACTCCACCAGTCATTCCAGAACACAGTCCATGTTGCCAGCTGAGGTATGCAGTTGCTAACACACCTCAGCAGAGACCAGCATCTGCAACTGATGCGGGGATACAAGTGAAGACCCCTTTGGTCTACCTTCATGAGAGGATTCTTCCCTCCTCCCTGCTGTTCTGGCAGCCAGACAGCCAGACACAGAGGGCACTGATGACCCTCCCCCCATCACCTCCAGCAGGGAGGCCGTCATTGCCCTTCTGAGACATGAACTTGGTGGCCACTGGTGACTCAGTGTCAGATGCAACAACTGGCAGAAGCTGTGGTGAGTGCAGCCTGTCCTTTTTCTCTTCCATCACTAGACCTGCAGTAGGACTATCAAATGGCAGTATCACACATATACAAATTACTAAAATAGAACTGCAGTTGCAGAGAACACTGGCACAGAAAATATACATACATTTTTGCCTACAGAAGTTCTCCCATCTTTTGTTGCACCCAACAATGTTAAGGCAGCATTTCTATACAGTTGTTACACAAACCATGTACTGATGAGTATATCTGTAAAATACAGTATATAATACAGGACAGTGGGAGTACCCCCCCCCCCCCCCACAAATGATTATAGTACATGTTGGGTTCACTCTTTTGAATTTCTTTCTGCCGTTGTTGAAGTACTTCACGATGGAACTGCCTTGGGTTATCATAATGGTGACAGCCTTGTTGCCCAGTATGGGTGGTACCAGTCACATCATTCAGCACTGGGCCCTAGTTCATACTGGGCATCCACATTCTTTAAAGAGCTATTACAGTGACCTAACAGGTTCTTCTTAAAGTCCCCCTGAAGGAAGGACAGAAAAATCCTGGTCTCCCTGGTGCACCAAGCAGGAGCCCTGGTTTTACCACTTGCTAAAGCAGCCATTGATTGGCCCATTTGATGAGTAATATGGTAGATCCATGCACAGGGACACATGTGTGTGAATCAGATGTCATGCAACATAGCACTGCACCATTGTGCTACATGTTTATACTTATATGCTTCATGCTAAAATTCCATACAATATACATAGTGCATAGGCAGTGATTCTAAGACACTGGTGCTAGCTGGTTTCATTAGCATAACCGCTGCACAAGCTACCTGCTATTAGTATGACATAAAGCACCACCAGCATTCTGAGCAGCACCTATTGCAGCTATATAAGATATGGATGAGTCTGAATAAAAGCTCTGTACCTATGCAGCATTACAGAGTTAAGGAAGGAGACCTGCTTGCTAAAGTACCTCATCCACAAACACAGTCTCTGCAGTGGTGAGTGGAGGTGAGGGAACGAAGGCAGATTTCATGTTGCATATGTAAGTGGGATACCATCACCATGGCGTGGCACAGTAATACCTGACTGTGGGAGG
This sequence comes from Protopterus annectens, assembly GCF_019279795.1. NCBI lineage: Eukaryota > Metazoa > Chordata > Ceratodontiformes > Protopteridae > Protopterus > Protopterus annectens. The sequence goes on from NC_056728.1 coordinate 314,380,415, forward strand.
ATCAAACTACGAATATAAGATTTTGTGAGAATTAAATGCCTCAGGTCTACCATATTGCTCTTCAAGTGGACCTAGCAATTGGCCATGGCTACCTCACCAAGGTGTAAAATTAGGGGCTCTGCTTGGTTTGTTAGTATGCATAACAAAGAGGGATATGGAGGTATATGGGTGCAAGATGACAATGATGTAATATGTTCATGCTTTCATAGGTGTAGTGGTCCTACACAATAGGACAATGCAGGGCTGACATCATCAGAGCATCTTTGACTGACAATGAGAGCAACATGCAAGTGGCACAGTAAGGAACCTCTCTCAGTTTTCACAGTATGAGGGATTGAGAAGCTCATTCCTAAACAAGTTAGATTATGACTGCTCTTTTGCTGTCAACCATTGGCTTTTTAGTAAACAACATCATGCTACTATGAATATATATATATATATATATATTATTTTATTATTTATATTATTATTTATAAGGTATATTAGTGCATTGTACAGTCCAAATAAGCATAGGTAGTAGCAATGCACAAAGTGTGTACAATTCTAAGATATGGTGTTGTAACACATTGGTAAAACAGTGTGTTATGCTGCACATGTTAATGAGTGCATAATGACATGCAAATGAAAAACACCATACAAATGAGCCATAAGGTGTATGCAAATGATGACAGTCAAAATGGTGGATCAATTTAGAATCATATAAAACAGGCATACCATGCCACTGTGCATACCCATCTTTTACACCAAGTATCATGGTGTACATCAGGGAAGAGATGCTTGGGTATGAAGACTGTAATGGACCTTGTCAAACTGTGTCACTTACAACAGACATCAAGAGTGATGCATGGTCTACCCATTTTTGTGACTACTAATGTATACATAGTTTTAACCAACTTAGTTACAGGGACCTTTCAGATAATTAGTAGGAACATTTTCAGGATATTGCAAACATCGGGTCACAGATCCTGAACCAGTTCCTTAACATCATGCTGCAGCATGTGGGGGAGCAACTCAGGGTCCCTAGGACTGCAGAGGAGAAAAGCATCACTACATAGGCACTTTACAACACTGCCCATTCACCTGAGGTCTTGGGGGCCATAGATTGGCACACATTGTTATCAAGGCCCTAACTGGTTCAGAGGGACTGTCATACATTAGCAGGAAGGATTTCCACTGCCTTAACTTCCAGATGGTCTATATTGCCCAGGGCATTGTTTATAATGTGTCCATTCACACAGATGTCACACATTCAACCTATATTAAAGGTTCCTGTGATAGGATTTCCCACAAGGACATCTGGTTGGTAGATGCACACGTTAAATAGATCCATGCACACTGGTACCATGAAAGCAAGGAACAGGCCACATAGGATATATTGTTTGTTGTGTATTGTAGGTAGTGCTAAATATGCTCTACAGGCTTGGATGATGACCAGCATTTGCAACTCCCAGACCATGCAGGAAATAAACTATAATGCAGCTTGTGCAAAAACATGTAATGTAGTGGAGTGGGTTTTCTTACAAATGCCAGAAGGGGTATTTTAATGGAGTCCAGACATCTGCAGCAAGATTTTTGTTGTATGTGCTATGCTGCACAATAGGGTATTGCACAAACATGGAATGCAAGTGGACATCTTGGCAGGTCCTGCCATGTAGGTCAAAGTAGCAGCGGCAGACAGGCAGGTTGGAGACTCAGGTGAGGAATGTGCAGAAGCAGTACCAATCCAAGGCAGAGGAGTACATTGTAGCAGTGGCAAGGAGGTGGCATCTAGTCCAAAACTGCAGGTCAAAACACAGACAGCACAAAACAAAATGATAGATATGCTGTCCAATAGTATCTGACTTGGAATGGTTTGTGGTCAATCTTCCCATATCTGGACCTTCCCATGGACATGAAAAGTATGAACTTTGGAGGCAAACTGGATGGCAGATAAAATGTGTTTCATGGAGGCAACATGCCACCAGTAACCTCAGCAACACTGTTTTCTCCATATCTCTATACACCACCTTACTATGCACTTGTTGCATATTGTCCCTAGGTCCACAGAGCACACCGACCATCTCCATGAGCAGGAGTCAGTTTTCCCTTAATCACTTACCTACACACCCACTGGTTGAAACTAGGTGTCATGACCATATTAAGAATGGTCTTGGAGTACCTAACCCCACCATATCTATCCCCTATGTTGGATGCAAATTACAGGAGGTGCACATTTCATGTGCTATGTGTGTTGGAGAAACAGGTAAAGCCTGTGAGGGGTTTCCACTTAGAAGATGTCCGTCATGCCCTCATGAGGTTGTGAGTTCAGTCTGTACTTCTGTAGGGGCATCTGCAATGATGGATGTGGGTGAATTATTGCAGATAGTATGAGTGTGTCATCAGACTGTGTCATGTCCTGCTGCAGTCATCTTCCACCACAAGTAACCTGTCAAACTCCTCCCTGTGTTGACCTCTTGTACTTATGCTTCCTTCAGTGGAGCCTGTGAAAGCAGGAACACAAGAGCCATTCTCTGTCCACACATACACATATGTCCTTATAATCTGCATTTTACATTCATAGTACTACACTAAGATAGAACTAGACCATACTTTGACAGACATAACTTCTCATGTCAATTATGGGTGTAGACCAAAGATGCCAGCAAAGACATATATTATTGGGTCTGGGTTAATCCTTCTCTCCAAATGCAGTGGATTGTGATGCACTGTACTCTAATAGACATTACTAATTCAGTAACATAACACATGAGAGGTGGGTGCCATCCCAGCAGCCCCTGTCTAGCAAATGAAACCAAATGCTTCTCGGCTTTAGTTCATTGTTGGCCCTGTGGTGGACTTGTCTGTTTTGATGTCCCATATCTTTTCTTTTGTATGGAGTATTTCTATAGTTCATTGCTGGCCCTGTGGTGGACCTGTTTGTTTCAATGTCCCATACATTCTCCTTTGTGTGGAGTATCTCTTTAGTACTCTTTCATCAAATCTGTTGTAAAGACCTATTATGCCTACTTACAACATTCACATCCTGCATCAGTCTGTGCCAAATATGGCCATAAGACTGTTTGTCTGTGGCACATTTGCCCAAGGAAGTGCATGCCTTGTATGTGAAGAACTTACAGTAGCACTTTGTTCTCCTGGGTGATGATATTTTCCAGGTATTTTCTACCTCAAGTGACCATTTCAGTACATGCATACCTGTGCGTGTAACATATCAGTCAGTGGGTGAGCATGGTATGCTGAGGAATGTCCATACCTACAGCCATTGTCTCCCCATTATGTGCTGCAATTAGCTCTACACCCAGGCTGTTCTTTAATTTCTGTATTGTATCCCTGGCCACTGCCCCCCGACAAACATTTATGCATCTGTTTATCAGTTACAGTTAATGTTTCGCACAGCCTTCCCCAGTTAGATAGTGTAGCCATTCCTCAACATACAACCCAGGAACCCAAACTCCTCCTCCTCTGTGATGTCCTTCACAAGGTTTCTATTGTTCATGGTTGTCCCTACAACAGCCAAAGATACGGTGCAGTGACATGCCAATGTCCTTGTCTCCCACTTATATGTACAACACAATGTCTGCCTCAGTGTGACTGACATCCAACACATAGTTTGTTGTTCTTGCTGAGGTACTTTACAAGGCTGGACTCTTTCCTTAATTCTGTAAAACTGCAATTGTGCAGAATCTTTACAAAAATTCCTCTGAACCACACTTGTATTGTAATTAGCAGTATTGTACTAAATGGCATTGATTCCTTATATCACATTAACAATGACCAATTAGAATTAGAATTAGTGAAACATGTTGGTGGTAGCTATGCATGTTAAGGTGGGTATGACACATGAGACCAGTATATTTAGGCATATAGCATGCTTATGCCCATAGCACAGTTATGTACTGTAGGCACTATATCATTGGTTCATAGTTATATACGAGGCTAATGAACAATAGGGGTTTTTTAAGCCTAGCCCTGCAATCCAACCCAATTGTGTCCTTATATAACAAGGGCATTTATTAGGAGTGGGTAGGTTAGTTAGGATGTTTCTACTGGCTATGGGGGGAGGGTAATATCCATTCTTATCACCATGGTGCAGCACCAGGGATAAACATTAACACCACAGTACAGTCTTGTTTTACACACATTTCACAAACATGTCCTAGTACACACAGGACTACAAATTCACTTCTCAAGCAGAACTTACTGAGTTGCCATAGCAACTCCATGCGTGGGATAAGGCAGTTCTATAATAAGATGTGCTGGGGAGCATTATTTTCTTGTTTTTCCAGCAAAGAAATTTTGAGAAACACTAACTGGGACAATACAACGACCCGTTGCAGAAGGTGGACACTTGGCACGAGTTTCTAAGGATGGTCAGTGATGTCACTGACATCACCCATTTTGGTGAGCACTGCTGATATCAGTACAGTGATTGGAAGATGCACATCCCTGACCTGCTTTGTCAGCAGGAGTCAGAGGTTAGGGAGAGATGGTCAGATGTGTATTGTAAGCATGTCTTGTGTTGTCATACCTGTTCTACATGCACACTTAGGAGTAAAAACTTTGCTTTCTGTGGGTGTAGGAGTAAGAACATAACATGTTTTGGTTTCACAGAAGGCAGAAACAACTCTCCCAGCAGTGGGGTGTATATGATGTCTATGTCATTCCACTGTATAACTGCATCTGTGTTTGTAGCATATGTGTGCAGTCATCTTTTCCTGTTGTGTTATCCTTCCAAAGATCCAGTTGTGAAACAAGATAAGATGCGATCACATTCACTTTGGTCTGTTCCACTCACTATCTCTGGTAGTGGGTCACTAGTAGCTACCAGGGTTGCCTCTTATCAGGAAAATGATGGTTCCCAGATGGTGGTAATATGGAGGGGTCACTGGTGAAGGTTCTTCTTCTGAAAGTGATCTAGGGTGGTCTGCCCTGGTCTCCTGGAGACAGTTGAGAAGGCTGATGGCAACTGAATGCCTACCAAGACAATGTGTTGCACCTTCTGACATGGCTTGTAGAGCTACCTGACTGGCACACCCAGCCCATTAGGTTTCGGGGGGGCAACCAGTCAATAGTATCACCCACATGGGTGAGTTATGTTTGGATTTCATGCCTGCTGGGCTGGTCTAGCATCCAACTATGCCAGAAGCCTAGCCTATCTCTATCCTGGCATTTTCCACTCCCCTATTCTGATTCCCCCTCTCTTGTTCAGTGTCCAATCCTCCCCCTCACCACTTGTTCATTCTTTGTATGTCTGTCTGGGTCTTTATATTTTACTCCCAACCTATGTGTGTATATTATCCCTGCCTGTTTATGTCTGTGTTTTTCTGTCGACTCCTTATACTTACCCTTCTCCTTCTATCGCACACACAGCCATCTGTTGGTACCTTTCCCATTTACCATTCTTTTGTAGAAACTACAAAGTGAGCTATGCTCCCCCACAAAAATTTTCTTCAATATCCAACCATTCATGCCTCCTGCTTACCTTTCTTTGTTTACCTGTGCTTGCTGTTTTTCCTTTTCCTGCTGTCCTAACAAAGCCATTTCCTCCCCATTTACATGATGACAAGGACTGCCACTTTGCTGTGCACATTGATATTGGTCTGTCCATTGCACTGTGCTCAGCTGTGCTGCCCTTCTGTGGTGGCCAGTAGCTAACTGCAGCTACCAATCACTGTACTGCATGCATGGACGCTCACTGACACAGGAGTACCAGCATGCCTTAGGGCTGATGTCCTTCATGTTGGTCACATTTGCTGCCGTAGCACTACTCCTACCATATGGCAGCTGTGCTCTGTTCTGTCTCTGTTTCCTCAGTTGATCCTCTGTTCATTATTTAGGTGCTACTCCCTACTTGCTAAATCTATAATTATGTCTATAATTAGCTCTCTGGTGCTTCATCCAATGACCTTTTCAGGTGTTGGTGCTGTGCTGGTATGCAGCACTTGTATATAAATCCCAGCCACGATTTTTATATAATTTCAAAAGGGCTTCTGACTGACATTATTATTTAAAACCTTCATTTCCTGGTATCCCAAGTGGTGTATAACTGACACTTCACATTTTAATAGTACAGCATTCAGTATATCAATCCTCAATTCAAAGTTAACCTTATTTAGCCTATGCACTCACACTTATATACTGGTCTATATCCAGAAATGAGAACAATTGCAAGAATTTTGATTTTTGTAGCAATACTCTGTTGTTCAAATTCCCTTAACTAAATGCACTAGTTGCTCAAAATTGCAATTACTAAATTCTAGTAAAACAAACCTCCTGTGGACGTTGGTATTCTCAGAGCAATTAAGTGTTAAGTGAAAAACAAGGCAATTTAATTTCTAAAGCACCTTTTCCTTAGAGCTTACGGAAATGAACATAATTTAAAAGTGTAAAGGAAACATCTCAGACATAATAAAAATTGTGCAAGAAATAATCCTTAAAATGAATTGGAATACATTGATTATTTTTATATAAATATCTAAATGCCTCGATTAAATAGCTAAATTCCTATTAGTGAACATGTTTTCAGAAGCAGCTTAAAGCTTTCGCCTGTACTGAGGAGATACAGTTTAAAACGTGAAGCAACAGAAGTGAAGCAATTCTTTTAAGAGTGTGCCAGTTCAGCTCTCTCCCTCAGCTTCATATGTGGCATGAAGCCTATCAAAGCTAAACCAGGAATATGAGCCAGCAAGTCATTTAGTTTACCCAAAACACAGATGACATAGGTTCTTGTATGTTGCTGATATCAGAGGTTATGCATAGCTCAAGGGTAAGTGGTGTACTGCACGCAGGGCTAGTATAATATGCCTCTCCAAAGAGTACGCATTTGTACATGAACCACTGTATTCTGAATCAATGCATTTGACACATTAATCTCTTCCAGGTAATCACATCCAATTTGCTCATCATTTCTCAACAATTCTTCCTACAAAGAAAAGATTTAAAAGAGAATTCCAGTTCTACAAAATATTAAAGTTCACACATGGCTCTTTAGAATTGCTTAACCTCAAATGTTTGGAAAAAAGAAAATAATGCCATAATTCAAGCAATCACTCATGAGTCAGTGATCAGAAGATTCAAGAATTCACAGCTGCCACACAAGAGCCAAGTTAGTAGCACAGCTAATTTGCAAATTATGCATAAATAAATAAATACTGGTTTACATACATATGATAGGGTTGAATGAGATTTGAAAAGGCACAATGTAGCTCTTGTGTCATAATCCTGTGCCATGTGAATGCAGACAGTACAATATATAATGATGTGCAAAGGCAATATTTGCACCAAGCAGTAAAATATGTGTTGTAGCACAGACTGGAACTATAAAGGGTAAAGTTAGGCTGAGAATCAGCTTAGTCAGTGTCATGCAGACATATAATGCATATCATTGTGGCATACATTAGTAAACAGTAGAGGAACACTTTTACAAGTAGAGGAGGTGTGCAAGGCAGTATGTTAAGTAACCAGGAAGTTAAAGTTGACAATGTAAAACAATCAGTAAAAACATACAAAGAGGTATGGTACATGCAATCAAGACAGATATGTCATGACAGTGCATGTGCAAGGCCATTGCAGAAATAATATATGATACATCATACCAGGAGACATTACAAATTCATCAAAGCATAACACAGCAGACATATGAGAATACAGACACCTGAGAAAAATGCCAAACATAACAACATGCGCACATGCACAGCTATGTCTACAAGTCAAGAGTATATTCTAGGGAAAGGTAGCAGCAGCACTGATGAAATGTGCTGTTCTGCAGAACCAGGGCTGTAAAATATCCAGCAGTTGGAAAGGAGGCAAGAGAACTATGCACTTTAAGGCATATTTCAAATAAAAATCGTACATGTATGCGACATAGTAAATAACATGTCTTTTGCAGGGGCTCAAATCTATCAATCTATTAAGAATTTTCTTCCTTGACTACTGCTTCAGAAAGTCAAGGATGAATGCATTACAATGTAACCCAGTGGAAAGTCTTCTGGAAGGATCATTTATAATGACTGCTGCTGAAGTAATATTTTAATTACCCTGTGCTCACCTCTATTAATCTAAAACTTGGAAGTACCAGACAGACCTAAAAAAGACCATCAAACATCAAGAGTGGGACAATAGCTAAGAAATGTGCCTATGATCTGTTCGTTTCTCTTTCACCTAGGCCTTCCTTAAGCATCTGTTTCTAGTTTGCCTTTTGTGAAATAAACAGAAAACTGAAGAAGGTGTCTGGACTACATGCTGCTTGTGTGAAATGCAAGAATGGCAGGGTAGGTACCCTTTTTAAGTATTAATGGATGTCATTGTCTTTACATAAAGTTACTTTTGTGTCTTGCAAAGTTTAGTTAAAATGGTAACACTACTTTACAGGCTTCATCTTTAGACTGATGGTCCAGGTTACAAGGCAACAATGGAAACACCTGGACAACACGACTGATACAAATCTAAAGTAGAAATAATACAAAAATACTAAAAGCTGCTATTTTCTATGAATCTTCACTCTTCCACCAGTTAATAAATAATGAAAGGAAATCTACAAATATGATTCATGAAACTTAAAAGGTAAACACAAATCAGCAAGGGCCATTGTAATAGAGTGTATGATGTAAGAGTGAAGGCATCATGAAAATTATTTCACAAATGTCAGCATTACAGCTTGGAAACTAGCACCTTAAAAGGATGTGGATCTCCTCTATAACTTATAGTAATAAAGGATACAAATTATTTGTGTGCCATGCTGTATATGCTCTACTCCTGATTCACAGAAATGTGGTCAGTGAAGCAGTGGTTTGAGCTGCACATGGTGTAATGCAATATACAGCCCAGCTGTGCAGCCCCAGATGTCTGTGTTCCACCCTTAGGAGTGTTCAAGGCATCTTGTTTCCCCCTTTAATCTGCTGCAGTATGAACTGATGCACATATATATTCTTCAGTAACATTCTCCTCCAGTGCCCTTCAGATGTATTCAGTTCCTTTTCTTCATCTGGCTTTACACATTAAGATGTGGCTTTTGAACGGCATACATATTCAAAGCAAGTATGTTTTTATGCACATTTCATTTAAATTGAATGCATATGCACTGTTTTCAAGAATCACTGTGGTATGTTGCATTCAGACATGACATACCAATGGTATTCACATAGCTACACCTACAAAAAGAAGAATCCATGGTATCCCTTGAAGTCTCAGAAAAACCCAGTATGCAACCTATACTGGGTCAAAAACAAACCAAGAAGAAACTTCGCAGTGTGGAGGTTGTGATGTTCACTTCCTGAATTATGCTATGCACCTAGTTCACTTAATAAAAACTGAACTGTAAATTATGTGCTACAAACTATCAAACAGAAAGTAGTAGGTAGTCCACAGTTGAGTTGAAACAGAATATTCTTTAGTGAAACACACAAACAAGTGATCCTAGTTTAGTATAATGAAAAGCATCAAAAGTGTTCTTTATTTATATATAATCAGGTTGTTTGGAGCAAGGAAGTGGTTACAGAGGGTGGTTATGTTAATAGCAATAAAATCATTAAAGTCATTACTTTAGCCAAGTACCCCTTCCCTCTTACCACAATAGTGTAATCTGAGACTGTGCTACCTAAAAACTGAAACCAAAAAGCTAAATTAAAATATAAGACTAGTTTAGTAACACTTTATGTAGGCAAACCAAGTAATCCAAAAGTTTATTAATTAAGAAACTAACTAACAAAATGACTAAATAACAAAAAGATCTACCACTAGACATCTACTAGCATAAGCAATAATGAATATAAACTAAACCACTTTTAAAAAGATTGCTTTTGTGTCAGATAATACTTCCTCAGGTTTGTGTGTCAAAAACAAGCACATTAGTTAGATGCCACATGTTAACAGATCCCCATGGCCTTAGTACTTTATTTTTAACAGTTATCACAGTATTTCTACCTTAGCAATTACTTTTATGTTTTTCACTTGTAGATCTAGACATTTTATGATTTGTTTTTGACACACAAACCTGATGAAGTATTTATTTGACATGAAGGTGCTGAACATACAGGTGCATATAAACATTCATCTGGTGTGGGTACAGCATTGTGTATCTGTATAGGTGCGGATAAACATTCATCTGGTGGGCAGGTCAACACAGTGCATCTCTGAATGGGTAAATAAACTGTCATCTGGTGTACATACAGCACTGTTTATCTGTAAATTTGCAGATAAGCACTCATCAGGTATACAGGTACACTACTTTGTGTTTGTCAATGTGCAGATAAACACCCATCTGGTGTACAGGTACATCACTTTGCATCTATAAATGTAGAGATAAACACTCATCTGGTGTACAGCTACACTAGTGTGTATCAGTAAATGTGCAGATAAACACTCATATGCTGTACAGTAACACTAGTGTGTGTCTGTAAATTTGCATATAAACACCCATATGCTGTACTGTGTATCTGTAAAGGTGTAAATAAACACTCATCTGATGTGTCAGTAGAGCACTGTGCATCTGTAAATGTGCAAAAATACACTCATCTTGCGAATGTACAGCACTGTCTAAAGATAAATGCTCATCTGGTATACAGGTACAGCACTGTGTATCTGTAAACGTGCAGATGAACCCTAATCTCTTCTACAGGTACAGCACTTTGTATCTGTAAATGTGCAGATAAACACAAACTGGTGTACATACAGCACTGTGTATCTGTAAATGTGCAGATAAGCACAAACTGGTGTACATACAGCACTGTGTATCTGTAAATGTGCAGATAAGCACAAACTGGTGTACATACAGCACTGCATATCTATAAATGTGCAGATAAACACAAACTGGTGTACATATAGCACTGTGTATCTGTAAAAGTGCATATAAACACTCATCTGGTGTGCAGGCAAATGAGTGTGTATCTTTAAATGTGCAGGTAAACTCTTGTCTGTTGTGCAGGTACAGCACTCTGTAACTGTGAATATGTAGAAACACTAATCTGGTATACAGTTACAGCACTATGTATCTTTAAATGTGCAAATAAACACTCATCTAGTATACATATGACACTGTGTATCTCTAAATGTGCACATAAGCACTCATCTGGTGTGCTGTACATAAAGTGCTGTGTATCTCTAAAGGTGTAAATAAACACTCATTTGGTGTGCACATATACCACTACATATCTGAAAATGTGCCAACATAATATTCATGTTGTGTGCGGATCTTCCACTGTGTATCCCTGGATGTACAGACATAACACTCCTCTCCTTTTTCATATTTACCTAAGCAATAAGAGAAACACACACATATACGTATATATATATATATATATATATATATATGTGTGTGTGTGTGTGTGTGTGTGTGTGTGTGTGTGTGTGTGTGTGTGTGTATGTGACAAGATATAATCACATAAGCAATTCACTATACAATATATGACACCTTGTTAAGCAGTAATAGTAATATTTTACCCCTCATGGCAAAGCCTGCAAAAACTGTTGTTGGATAGATTAAATGTAAAGCATCATCCATGCACATCATGATGTAATGTTCTTATACCATGTACTTATTTAATATGTCTATTATTGTTCTATGCAAGCACATTTTTTAAACTAATTTTTTTCTATACATATTTTGTTCCTCTCTATCTATACCTTCAAGTCTGTCCCCTCCATTATGATCCACTAGTCATCCATTGAATGGCTGAAGACATATTGCAAGAAAAGCTGTCATGTTTGAACAATTTGTGTTGTTATTTTATATCCCACTATTGCCCTTACTAACATCTGATGTGTGATAATGTCAATGCAGTCATATATCCTTGGGTAAACATTTTGGGCATTTCTGGCTATTTATGGCAGGCTAGGAGCCCCCAGTCTCCCCACAGGATGGTTGTTCTACTGGAGACCTCCATGCCCTCCCTCTGTGATGAGTGACTCATCAAAGTAATCCCCAACATTCCAGCTGACTCCTCAGGCACCAGATCTGGTAATGAAATATGTGTCTCCTGCAAGGCAGAGAGGGGTTCATCTTTCTTCATCACAGTGCTGGTCTTTTCACAGTTTCTTGCTGATAGTAAGTGGAAATGTTATTGAACACATGCTTTTCAGTACAGGAAGGTATGTTTCCCTGCAGTGTCAAAGCCATTGAAATATTTACTGAATGGAATATACATTTATTAAGTGTACTGCTTCAATAAAACTTAGTTTTATGATAACTTGCATTTTTTTTTCTGTTTTGTTATACAAAACATTGCTATCTACTCTTTTCAACAGGCGCTGTGGGATCTTTTACATCCACCTTCACTACCAACAGCATCTCATCGAAAGGACAAATCTCACAAAAGCACGAGAACTGTCCCAAAGTAAGGTGTGATTTGTCTAAGGGACATATCTGGATGTGGATGTAACTCGTTTCTACTCTCACTTGCATATTACATTGTCATCATTTTGCAGTATGTCCATGTGTATATGTATGCTTCTGTTTGTGTGTATGCACGTATCTATATGGGGGTTGTAATGTTTTGCACTGAATGTATCTGATAAATATGGACTAATATATAGTAATGTGCATTTATATATTTATCCATTTCATTACAGACATCTAAGGTATAAATTGGCTGTACATGGTCAAGTGTGCATTTGGGGTGGCTGCAATAGGTTGAAACAAATGCACATGACAGCAACAAACTGAAATACATGACTGTGGTTATTACTTACATATTTTGTCATTCATGTGATAAGAGTCAGGCATCTAATGTGTACACAGCCAATAAATTAACTGTAATTGGTGAACACATCTCTTTATGTGTGGAGGTTGTAATGGGCTGCACTATAATGTGTTCTACAATGAAATTAAATATATTACTGTAGCTGTTATGCATTTTTTCATTCATTTGGTCATAGTCAGACATCTGAGGCATGCACAGTTAATAATCTGCTGTAATTGGTGGGGACATCTTATGTTTGGGAGGTTGCAATGGGTTACAGAGTATGAATCTAAAGACATTAGTAGAACTCCTTTACTGCAGCTATTATTTATTTATTCACTCATCTGACCATAGTTAGACTTCTGATGTGTACACAATCCCAATAAATTAGAACTAGTTGATGGATACATTTTTATGGCTCTGAAGGGTTATAATGGTATGCACTATACACATATGACAACAGTGTAGTATGTATGCTACTGTATGTTTTAATTTATTCATTTAATCACAATCTGACATTTGTGGTAAACACAGTCAATAAACTGGCAGCAATTTGTAGGAACATCTGTGCATCCTGGAGGTTTGCAATGTTTTGCAGCTTATGCTTCTGTCAGCAACAAACTGAAACATGCAGTGAGATAAACATATTCCTGCTTTTCATGAGTTTCATGGTTACCATTATATGCATAGAGAAGGACCAGACTGCATTTTAGGGGAGGACTTTACATTTCTGGCAAGTTATTTTACTCTTAGCAATCAGTATAAAGTGCACTGCTGTACTGTAGTCATTCTGGTATTGTGTCTCTGGAATATCATGTTTATTGATTTGTTTATTTTGCCTCACATTATACTCCTTTGTTTCGCATTTAGGCAACAAGATGTAAGTTATTGCTGTTGGTACTTTTCTGATTAATTTGCAGGATTATCTTCTGGAATGGGATCCATTGGCTGAGAAGTTCTGTGGGCTCTTAGGCAATGCCCACTTCGAACCACTGGGGAACAACATTTTACGGACTATCAGTGTACAGGTTAGGAAAGGCTTTAAACACAAATAGGGTACTTAGTAAGTATGACACTGTGATTTATTTTAGCTGGATGTGATTTATTTATTTTCATGTAAAATTATTAAAGTGTGCCTTAGTCATATTTTTTTATCATAACTTAAACCTGAAGGGGTTTAGTTGGGATGTCACTGTATCAAATAAAAGCATATATAATACTCAAAACTTGTCAATGAAAACTGGTCTATAAATAACACCATTATCCAAACATGTATACTTGTTTAACAACAATAACAGCAAATCATAATTATCATATTTATATGAATATCTTGGGCAATATCAACCTGGAGGCATTGAATGACATTTCACAGCCCCAGTCAGCACACCAAACAGTATCAGTAGTGTGTCAGTCTACAACCATTTTGTAGATATTTGTGCTTTATCAATGAAATATACATGGATATCATATTTATGTTAATATTCTAGGCAATGTCCATTTGAAAAGATTGTGAAAAAATATTTCATAAGCCAGTCAGCAAAAAAAAAAAAAAAAAATGCATTATGCATTGAAACAAAACTTAGATGGGCAATAAGTGAAATGTTGTCATTTTTTCATTCAAAATAATGACTATGTTTGCCCTAAGAGAAGTTTGTTTATGTAGAATTTCATGGTATCAAATAAATCTAACACAATGCTAGGAAACTTTCCTCTGCTACTTGTTTTATAATTGCTGCCCCTTTGCAAATATGTATACTTATAGTATAATCCATGCAGTTATTTATTTATAAGCACAGTATTTATGCATACTTACATGTTTTATGTGAATATCCCTGATAATGCCCACATAATAGCATTGTGGAAAAATGTTTCACAGAAAAAGTCAGCACACATCTCAAGAATGTTGCTGACCTAAACGGGGTTGTCAATAAATGAGAACGTGGGATTTTTTGTTATTTATTAATGTATGTCATATTAATGGTTCTGTTAATAATTTGACCCAGGAGTTTGTAAGGTAATTTCTATTATATTAATTTCTAATATCTTAATTTTCTGTTGTCAAGAAGATGTTTACATAATGCTGGAAAGGTTGTCACTGATACCTGCCTTCTACATACTCCCACTGTGCAGATATGTATGCTTGTTTAACAATAACATATGCATACATGCATGCATAAATATCATATTTTTGTAAATATATCAGACAATGCGTACTTGGAATTACTGTGGAACAGCATTCCACATGCCGAGTCATTATACAGGTCAGAAATGGCTCCTGAGCTAAATGTTTCCTCAGTATGAGAACATGTGAGTTTTTCCCTGAAATATTATCAATATATGCCATATGTTAATAATTACATTAATAATGGAACCATAAGCTGCTTATATTTTACTCCATGATATCAAATTAAAGCATACACTATGCTGGAAAAGCCTTGCATTGATAGTTGGTGAATAACTAACAGTACTTTGCAGATATTTACATTTATTTGTCTGTTAAGTATGTAAATGTACAAATCAATCTTAATTATACAAATGCATCTAAAATGGAGTGATATTCACAAATCTGCATTGCAACATCTACATGAACGAAAGAGTATGCTGATAGTTTAGATCTATATACTATGGTTAGAGAGAGATTAAAAGTGGATATAATTGCTATAACAAAATTTATTTGTTGTCTGATTACTTGTTGAATATAAAATCACCATTGTATCTAGTTGATGTATTGATATTATCACTGAAAAGAAGAGTATGTGATCTGAACATCTTTCACATTTTATCTTTCTTTGTAACTTACAGTTCTCAGGGTACACAGATTTGTTTTACAGGCAGGTTGCAAAACCGAATTCTCAGAAATTTAGTTCAGGCAATAGCTGTCCGGCCAGTAATTCTGCACATGTTAGCAGTTGTGCAATTCCACTCATGTCAGCTGTTATTAAGTTTATCTGTTATTCTGAGTGGTTTTATTTTTCATACGATTCTTCAATTTTTATTTGCTTACATTCACATATAGTCAGTGTTTTATTCATTTATGCTGTTTTGTTTATCCAAATATGATTCCACTCTACTAGATCTACTGTCTGAGTGATATGTCTCAGGAGCACAAGAGAGCCCCCCGGATTCACTAATCTTCCATGCAGGACTAGTTTAGTCCTGCACGGAAGTACCCGTTTAGGAGCAGGATGGCAGTGCACCATGCATATTAATGAAGGTGCGCTGCCCGAGCTCCCAGGCTTACATGGAGCATGTACGAGTGCAGGGGGCATGTCTGAGAGCAGAGCTCTCAGAATAAACACACCCCTGCAATGTAGAAAAGCAGAAAGTGTTAAGAGATGAGCGAGATCACTCATAGGTGTCTGCATATCCCCACCAACAGTTCCCCCTGAGTACAACAGCAACAGTACTGAAAAAGTAAATAAAGAAACCCTTTTATTTATTTTTTTTAAACACCGATTAAAGCTAACTGTAGCTGCGCAGGTGTGCCCATCGCTTAGCTATGGATAAAGCAGCGTAAAAGGCTGAAGAGGATAACAAGGAAGATATATGGAAATGAAGCAGCACAGCAATAGTGTAGTGGGCAGAGCATCCACCTAATGAGCAGGCATTCCTGGTTCAAGTCCCACTGCAGCACATTCCATTTTTCCATGTGAAATCTGTATATGAACTTTTTTTGCTGTATAACCTACAAAATAATATTTAAATGTGAACTAGAGTACTGCATTAAATGCACATGTGAAGTGGCAGTGTCATAATGAATAAGGCACTAGTAAGCAGGTTTAAGCACAAATAAGCAGTAGTAAGCATATATAAGAACTAGTAAGCATGTTTTAAGTGTGTTTGCACGGGGGTAAGCATTGCCTACACAGATTCAGCAAAGTAGAAGCTAAGTGAGTGTAAGAAACTGTAACCGGAGGTTAGCATTGCTTAGCTCCACGCAAATCCTCGCACACCTGCTTAGAACTGCTTTAAAGTGCTTTAATCACTCTGTACTCAACAGGCCGTGTTCTGTCCAACAACAAAAGAAACAGCTTCTGCAAGGCTCGAACTCTGAATACTACAGCCTCAGTACTTAACCACTAAGCCAACACAACAGTACATAAGAGTGAGGTTTTAAGAAACAAACCTCTCTATAGGAAACAAGCTGAACATGTGAAAGGACATTCTATACAGCCTTATGTTGTATTCCCAGCTACATCACATAAATATGTGAAGTGGAGTACTGCAGTAAGCACAGATGTGAGGTGTTATTGTAATAAATTGTAGAAATCCCCAGTACCCCATACAGTATATGCACACATGAATCACAGCTACCAGACACATATATAACCTGTAATGAATAATAAATCACTGCCAAAAAGCAAATATAATGCTAAGTAACTGTTAAGCAATGCTAACTGCTGCACACCTTAGCTTGTAAAGTGTAAGCAATGTGTAGGGCAGCCGATTCAATCTGCTTATTGGTATACCTCCTTAAGTACTGCCAACCTTAGGTAAGCAGGTGTGCCCATAGCTTAGCCTTTTCAAAACCAGCCAATCACGGAAAGTGCGGGAATTTCGCTGTATTTAAACCCCACAGGCAGGAATACTTCCCATAACTAGTTGTAGCTCCCTACTGCAGGCAGAATGGCTGGTGTGGGTGAAGGCACTCGATTTAGAGCACAGTGCTGGGGCATCCAGGAGTCAAAAATCATGGTATGGCTCCTGGTAAAACACCATGAGCAGAGACTACTGCAGGGCCAGTACCAGGGCTTGCAGTATAAAACAGAGGCCTGGGACAGTCTTGCCCATGACCTCACCAGTGCCACAGGTATCCCCGGACTGATGATCAGGTCAGGCACCACCATGCTGACCTGAAGCAGTGGAGGGGGGATGTACTAGAACAGTGGATCCAGGAGTCTCAGCAGATGCCTAATGCCCCAGTGCTGAGTAAGTACCCATTCTACTAAGTAGTTAATAATTGCCTAGCTTGTGTATACTATGGATAGGTATGGCTAAATATCACTGTATTTCTCTGACAGCTGCAGATGAGCAGGCTGCGAACCAGCAAGCCCATGATGCTAGGTTGCAAAGGCTGTGTCGCGAGGCAGGTTAGTAATTATTCAGCATGTACTGTCATAACAAATAAATATAAGAGCCTTAGAAAGTGTTGTACCAGTAGAAATAAATGTGTAATATCCTGTGAATAAAGGTATAACCCCTGGAGAGCTTCTGTTTACTCTTCTTTCATATGTTGTTGAACTGTTGCATACTATAAATAGTACTGTTGTATTAAGCAGTGTTACCCACACTGGTATGCAGATAAAATGTGTATGAAGTTCTGTATAACAATGTTGGAAGTGCCAAGAGGTCAGTCATGTTGTACAAGTGAGGGAGACTTACACAGAAAACAGTAGAAAGCGTCATATCAGTTCCCTGATAGCCCAGTGTACTGTGATGTTAACTATAATGTTTTCTTGTCACACACAGCAGGGGTTTGAATCCCGGGAGTGCTAGTAAGTTGTATGCATAATTATACCCCACAACTGTACAGATTTTGTTACAATGTTCAGATAGAAAGCTGTATACATAATTACACCCAACAACTGTACAGAATTTGCTAGAAAGTTCAAATAGAAAGTTGTATGCATATTCATACCCCACAACTGTTCCAATCTGTCCAGCATGCCCAGATAAATGGCCCACATCACCAGCCTGTTCCCCTGTTCCCCTGAAAAACCAGTGTGATGATCCAAGAAATGTAGGCAGCTGTTAATGACATATAATTGATAGTCAGACATGTACATACTCAGAGAATGTATATGAAAACAAACCTGTCATTCTAGCACCTCACCCCAAAGTGTATGAGAGCAATTCTCACCATATGTTGTATTAACACATGCATTTTGTCACGCCTGTATGTAAGACACAGGTCACGTATGTAATAATCTATAAACATACCAGTGTACAATATAAGGCCATTTGGGTAGTGTAATAATACATGTAAGGGACAGATCACTGCAGTGACTAAGAATGTTGTGAAAACTACAAGGATATATTAGTTGTTAATTGAACTCTCTCTCTCACCCCTACCATATGTGCAAAAATAACCCAATGACACACCTCAATTGGTAAGTGTACACTCCAAACTTATGTTGGGACATATGTCCTAATGGTTTATAAATATTCACATTTGTTTTTATGCATGTGCCATGTTAAAATACACCCATATTGGTGGCCTGTTGCCATCAATGAAACCTGCATACTGTTGTAATGGCCACTGTTGTTCCATTTATGCCTGTGTTCTGCTTTCTCTGCAACTGTTTTAAATCCGGTGTTTTGGGTTAATGGGAATACCTATGCATGCTGTTCTAACTAATCCCGAATGCTGTTGACTATTATTAACCCATATCTGTCATAAACCTGCTACAACATAGCTCGTATGGGAAGGCTGGTCCCAGCAGACCTACCTGTCCCACCTCAGCTGGCCATGACACCGGGCACCAGCATGTCTGGGGCCCAGCATGGGACCTTTTCCTCCATTGGCCCTGTGCCACCTTCAGGTGGAACCGCCACAGGGGATGGTTGAGGCACTGGAACTGTGACTTGAGCATCCCAAACACATGCTCTATTATGATTCTTGTTTGTGCGTGTGCCTCATTATGGAGTTCTTGTTCTGGTGTGTGTGCATTTCTGATGGGTGTCATCAGCCACGGCTCCAGTGCGTATCCAGCATCCCCCACTAGGTGACCGTGTGGGATGTCCCCATTGGAAAATCTCTGGTACACCTGCATCAGATGCCAGATGTAGGAATCATGATAGCTTCCAGGGCAGCCAGTACACATATTCATTATTATGCCCTGGGCATCGCACACAACCTGGCAGTTGATGGAGGGGAAGCCCTTGCGGTAGATGTAGACCCTACCCTGCTCACCGGGTGGTGCTTTGATGCGTATGTGCGTGCAGTCTATTGCACCCACTACCACAGGGTATTCTGCTATTTGGTGGAAGAGAAGTATATTGCTGGCCAACGCCTCACGGGTGTTGGGGATATATACGTGCTCACTGACATGTGCTGACATGGCATCCAGGAACTGGTGGAGTACCCTGGATGCTGATGCCTGTGAAATCCCCATCATATCCCCAGTTGGCCTTTGAAAGGCACATGTAGCTAGTATTCTTAGGCCTACTCTGGAACAAGCTACCCATCTATGTCAAGCAAAGTTCTTCATTAGCACTCTTCAAGAAAAATCTTGATGAGTGGATGGTAAATAGGAAATACACCCCGGGGATCACTTCTGTGTCTCTGCTGGACAGTGGCACAGGAAAATAACTTTTTTGGGCGGCGTAAGCTATGGAACCTTGCTGGCTAGGCTTATGTAGGCCCTTGGGTCAATAGCCTAGTACCTACCTATGAAGCTATGAACCTACACATACCTTGGTATCCACTGGGTTGGATTACCCTCTGTTAGTTCTGTGTGTGAGGCATGGCCAGCACAGCTCAACAATTTGCTGTAGGAAGTCCCTGTCCACCCTATAGCGCTTCACTATCTCCAGCTCATGTAGCCCTTGGTAGATTATCCTGGGTCTGTACACTCTTCTCTGTCTCCTCACTGTGGGTTGGTCAGCAGCATTCACATCCTCACCACCCTCAGCCTGTTGCACATGCTGGTTTACGATAGCAAAAGCAGCCCCTAACATTTTTTGTTTTGCTTATGTTTTGTAAAATTTCCCCATTTGTATACACCTGTGGTGCAGAGTTTTTGGGAAAAAACAAGGGGGAAAGGTGTTTACATAGTTTATAGTGGTGTGCTGGGCTGGGCTGGTTTGCTGCTTGTGTAATTGGCTGATTCTGATACATTTCACCTGCCAGCTAAGCTAGTTCTCCTTGATTACCTTCTCAATGCTGTTTTACCTTCCCATTGCCTTCCTGTTTAAGGCAAGGGGTGTGCTTTTATTTTTTCTTTATAATCCAGTGCACTGCACACACACCCACTTAGGCTTTGTAAAGAGTGCTAGGCAGGTTTAGACACACCCCCTAGCTTAGTTATGCTAAAATAGGAGCAATCCCGAGCCACAGGGCTCCAATCTGCTTACAGTATGTCTGACACCCCCCCCCCCCCCATGATGTCACCTATATCTTAGTCTTGCACTCAGCTATTCATATTCTTACACTGTTGGGACCTGCCTCACATGATGGGGAAAACTGGGATTCACTATCCTTCCCCTCATCTGCATAGGATAGCCTGCTAATGCATAATTACATGTCTCACACTGAGCATCCCCTCTTGGCAACCATTACTCACTGGCCAGGTTGTCTTCTGCCTGCTATTAGTTAGAATGCTTATTTTAGGTTTATTTTATTATTTTCCCCCGATCCCATTTGCACGCCACTGCCCTATGCTTAAACAGCCGAGATCGTCAAAAAAAAATTAAAAGTTGTTTTTTTTATTTTTTATTACACATGCTTCCTCAATGATATGCAACCTTTATTTGGAGCTGTCATAGCTCTGTTTCAGATTTTGCAGAAATGTACTTGGTTACTAAGCAAGTACATTTCTGCAGATAGCACTTGTCTTGCATGGACTATTGCAAGAGTCCTGGATTGCAAAGTCACCTCATCTGCATGAATTTCTCCTGCAAATGAGGTGATTTGCATACCAGGGCTTAGTCGTGCATGATTAGTGCAGGAGCTCCCGTGCACTCCCCTGCAGGCTGTTCCTGTATCACACGTCAGACATATGGCCTGCTAGAGCTCCTGTACTAATCATGCACGCCATGCAGGACATAGAGAATCTGGGGGAGCATCTCTTTGGCTCCACTGTGGTTGAAATAATGACGTCGTTTTTTTTTTTTATTAGTGATTTTCAGTGGTACAAAAATATCTCCATCACTCAATGGTTTTGGTCAAATTCAGTCACCATGTTTCTGTGGTTACAAGCCTGGCCTGGCATCCCTGTCAGAATGTGAAACTGTTAATTCACCTCCTTCTGGAACTAGCCAAGGCCAATGGCCTGTAACTATATTGTAGGCCACCTTGTTTTAGAAATGGTCATGATCACTGATTTTTCTGGTTGTTATCCAGTCATTCAGAAGTATAGGGTATAAGATTTTGGATGCTGTTGCTGTGCGGTAGATGGTGGCAGCTTCCACTTCCATGGTAACGTCATGTATCTGAGGTGGTTCTTTCACAGTCATTTGTCCCATAACTGTCAGCAGACCATCTGCTTGCCAAAGATTTATTTTTATTTATTTATTTATTGTATTTCTTTACAGGGATAGTCTGAATGGATCATGCAAGACCCTTTTTTCAGTGGATCCCCAAAGAGATAAGCTCCAGTGATATAAATAACATAGTAAAAAGGTTTAATAAATTTGTGCTATAATGAAAAAAGTGAAAAAAAAATAAAAGTCACAAGCATATGGATTACTTAATAAGACACATTAATTGTTCATATAGAGAAATGCAAGAGTAGGTTGTAGGGAGAGAAATAAAAGAGTATGCAGAAAGAGGCATAGAGTTTGATGTTAATTGGCAGAATGATATCGATTAAGAGGAAAAAAAGAGACAGAAGGAGAAAAGGACTAATGAAGCATATAGACAGATGTAGGAGAGAGGGAGAGAGAGAGAGAGGAAAAGGACTACTTGAGAATGGTGGGTGTAGTGCAGACAGTATACTAAGAAGGTGTTGATACTCAGTTTATGGGAGCAGCAGAGGAATAATTAGAGCTTTCTTAGAGCTGATATGAAAGTTCACTGAGCAGTGATTGGGTAGTGTAGAGTTGGAGAAGAATTAGCAGAGTTAGAGGGAATGAGATGCATAGGAATGGTTATAGCAGTAATTTTAGTTGGGTGAATTGTATTCTGGTTAGCAAGCACAGGGACAGAGCTGTAAGTATAATTAAAATAAAATCACTTATGTTTGAAGAGACTGGGAGATAGTGCTTATTTAACTCTGATAGCGAGTGACTTCTACTTGTATACTGCTTACGTGACATATGAAGAGTTACCAGAGGAGTTGAGTTTTTGACCCCATAGTTTTTTAGAGGCAAAGAAACAATGCGTTAAATTTGTAGTATATTTTGCAATTTTATAATAGCATTGTTCTAATTTACATATAGAGGATGTGCTAATATTTGTCAGTACAGGAAAAGTATTGAGTAGATGTGATAGAAGGAATGATGGAGCAGTGATCTTACATGTGTGTTCAATAAGAAGGTTATATGCTCTATTAAGGAAGCCTAATTTCTAGTAGCTTTTTACTACATTTTGGATATGGCTATAGATTTTGAGGTGGTTATCTATTGTGATGGCTAGTGGTTTAGTTTCAGTGGCTATTTCCAATTGGGTATTTTGAGAGGAGAAAACTACAGAATTAATTGCTGTCCTCCAAGTACCCTCTTTTACATTAACAGCAAACCTTTGAGTACCAATCCTTGAAGTAACTTGTAGTACCTGTTATTTGTCAGTCTTACAGTCACTGCTGATAACTTGCTGGCCTACAGAAACCTTGTCATTTGTATTTCATTAGGACTCAGTACGTGCAATCTGGTATATAGTGTTACATTCTCCAGTAGCATTTGCTAGTGCAATAACTGAACTTATATGCTGCGATAAGCAAACTGAAAGAAAATTATCTACCTTGTATTGAAGGAGCTTATTAAATTTATGCAATAATTTACTTCTATTTTTTTCTGTGGTTAGGTGGCTTACTCTATATTTGAAGCATTTAGTATTATTTTGATCCATAGATTTGTTGGAAGTCCCCAGATCTGAACTGTGGACAATTATCATTGATAAGTATAAGACCTCATCCTAATCTTTAGCCATGAGCTTGGGCTAGTGACTGACAGGATGTGATTGGAGTACAGATAAAGCAGCAGAAATGAAGTTCTTTTGCAGAGTAGGTGGTGTAACTCTCCATAACATCATAAGGAGCTTGGCAGTCCAGCTTGGAGTACAGCTACTGTTCCTCCATGCAGACAGGAGTGCTTTGAGGAGGTCTGGGCACTTTGCTGTGATGCCACTCTATGTTTCAACCGTAGAAAGTATGACAGGTCCCAGGACAAAACCAGGAAATTGTAGAGAGATTATGTTTCTCGACATTTCTAGAAATACCTGGGGATCCCCACAGGATGAACTGGAGACTGCTTGTTGAGGATAAGAAAGTCTGCTCAGCTTGCTACAATCACAACTCTTACAAGTGCAAACAGCTTGGAAAGAATGTATCTGCCAGAAAAGGCAGTTTTTGCGAACATTGGCTTTATAATTAATATTAATTTTGCTGTCATTCTGGTCCCCATGCAGCCTACTTCTGGCCACCTATACAAAATGTGTTTAATTTCCTTTGCCCCTCTTTAGTATCAGCACATGTTTACAGACCACTCACCACATTTTATCTTCGATAACACCCATCGGTTTTCTAACCCATTTAGCTGAGTTTCTATTTTATGTATTAAAACATAAGTTACTGTCTTTGTCTTGTTGAAGTTTGAGTTAACATTTGATCCTTGGTCATTTCTTCTCCATGACTTTTAATTTTTTAATCCCATCATTCCTTTCAGGTTCAGCCCACACCAGACAACCCCCTATCACTCCATTTACTTCTTATCTGAGGGTAAGAGCTGGTCTCTTTGTTCCCTGAAAAGGGCACCGGCCTTATGGTCCATTCTTTCCCTGCCTGGGTGAGAGCAAATCGGGATATTCATTCCTTCCTCAGAGATGAGAGTCAAGAATTGAGAGACCATCACTGACATGACAACCCCCCCCCCCCCCCTCACCCTACAAACTTTCCCCATGGTGGATGGAGGTTTTAAGTAGCACAACTTGAGGAAAGCTCCTTATGGATGTTTTCATATGCATGGAATGTCTCCTCATTTTGTGGACTCATTTTCAAGGGACTAGACATGCCTGTCCATATCTACTGTCTTGTATATCTGCATCATGCAGCAACTGTGACCAGCTAGCTGCATCCTGCTCTACTGTGGTCAACAGTATAGCATGTTTAGCTGACTTCTTTCCCCTAAGCTGGGCAAGACACCTATTTTCTCCCTACCTGTCCTACCAGTGACTTTTAATTTTTGAATTACTTTTAAAAATCTTTAATTGGTTCTGTAAGTGGCTTCTGTGAGTAAGCATCACAACTGTTCAATTATTCTAGATTTATTACTATCTGTATCTGTCACATGCTACTTTCTGACAAAGCACTAATGTAGTTAAAAAGAATTCTAACCAGTCCATTATGTGGTCTTCCCAATCTTCTTAGCATCAATGCCCATAAAAATGTTATGGTTTCCCATCATATCTTACAGATCCCTTAACCTATTGTAACAATGGTTAAATTTGTGTATGTCTTTTTTATAAACATCTTTTTAAAATCACAACTAAAATAGTGACACAAGTACACACATTAATAGTAAAAACAAACCATGATGGTACTTTTCATGCACAATATAAACATTTCTTTTTTAACAATTATCATTCACTCTAACATGGCATATATTCTTCAATTCCTTCCCTGAAATGTAACTCCTCCTCCTGAACATTATTGTAAATATGAACAGTAAAACAAATCCAAGTACCCAAAACTAAAGATCCAAGAAGGCAGCAGAATAACAAATGTATAATATTGAATTTAATACAAAGAACGTAAGCTCTTTCATGGTATAAACTGCTTCATCAGACATACAAACATATGTAAGCAAAGTCTCATTATATATCATCAGCAATTAAAATAAGCAATTAATCAATTTAAACAATTCAGTCATCAACTATCACAGAGACAATGATAACATACATACAGAACTACATCCCACTGCTGGATCATTGTAAAAATAATAAATAAATAAATAAATAAATGAATAAGGACTAACCTAATTGATCATTTATATGCATAAATGAATATATAAATAAGTATAATGAATTGTTATAATAGACTATTTAATCTTATGGGATTTCAACAAAGGTTTCAAGGGGACGACATCATTAAGTCCCCGCCCTCTATGGGCACCTAACCTTAAAATCCATCTAGTTTCCACAGTCTCCGTATTATTGACAACATCCCCTAATCTATTATTAATATTCAGTGTCTGTAATACCTGAAATCGAAATGAAAGTTTCTCACCAGACTGTAATGTATGTTTGGCTAATGCACTATAATCAAAACCCTTATTCGTGCAATAGATGTGATCTCTGATGCGTTCATGTAGGGTACGATTCGTTTTACCTACATAGAATGAATAACACTCTATGCAGGAAGCTACATAGACCAAGTCCTTAGTAATACATGTACTCGAAGTTGTTAGTTCCCATAAGTAACCTGTGTCAGGGTGTCTAAAGAATTGTGATTCATCTATTTAAGGGCATTGTGTACAATGCCCACATTTCTTAGTGCCAAGCCATATTGCATCCATGTTAGTTACTTCAGCCTGAGTAAGGGGATAACATAACTGTTGTTTGAGGCATTTCTTGTTTTTATATATATATATATATATATATATATATATATATATATGTGGGATAATTGCCTACTGTGTTCTTCGTCAATTCATCAATAAGCAATATATGCCAATTCTTACTCATAACATCTTGTATTTTATGAACATTATTTGCATACGGTAAAATAATGGGTAACTTATCTGGTACTGTAACCTTCTTTTTCATTAAAGAACCTAATGGTTTATGTGAAAAGTATGGTCTAGCCCGGCCTAATCTTTCAAGTCTCATTTGGCCATATACTTTATCTACTTCATATTCCTCATAGCCGCTACTTAAGAAATTGTTTTTTAATGCAATTAATTCTTTGGTAAAAACTTCTTCATCACAGCACAACCGAGATAGTCTCATAGTTTGTCCTTTAACTATATTATGAAAAACATTCGGATTGTGCATGCTAGTTCTATGTGAAAAACTAGGTCTATAGCATGGTTTGCTATATACTGTGGTGCTACATGTTCCTTCCTTTACAGAGACATTAACATCCAAGAAATCCATGTTAGTTTTAGAATGTTTCATAGTGAATTTCAGAAAAATCACTACTATTATTAATTCTGTTATAAAAGCGTAGTAATGAGGTTTCGGTTCCCTGCCAAACAATAAAGAGGTCATTGACAAATCTCCTATAATAAATTATTTTTGACTCTGGTAGAAGATGTTCCTTTTCCCAGGCTACCATGACCAAGTTGGCATAGGTGTTGGCACAACTAGTGCCCATTGCTACGCCTGTCAGTTGTTTATAACAAATATCCTTGAACAGAAAGATATTATTTTCTAACACCATTTCTAAGAGCATACATAGAAAATCAGCTTTACCAATGTCGATTGACCCATGTTCTATCAATAATTATTGTAAATATATTGTTCCCACAGATTCCATTTGCTTCTATGTAATTTCTTCTTTTGTTTTTTTAAGGATTCTACCTCTGGATCTTTTATCTTCTTTACAATTTACAGTACTTCAGTTACAGATAGTTTAGACTTTGATTTCCATTTCTACCAATTGTTTTCCTGCAGTCACTGATATTAAACCTAGTAAGACCTTACTATGACTAGGCAATTTAGGACCTATACCCTAGCTCAAAATAATAATTTCCTTTTAGAGTTACTTTCCCAAATAATTTCCTTTTGAAGTTACTCTCCCAACATTCCTGACAAAACACTCTGTAGGGAATTTTTAAAATCTGCCAATTTGTTACACTCCCAGAACACATGTTCACATTTATCTCTTTCTTTCCAATCATATCTCTGGTATTTGCTGTCAACCTGAGGAAGAATTCTCTGAAGTCCGCTTGGAGTATAAAAAATATCAGTGCAAGCACTTCCAAGCAAAACTCCTAAATCTTCTGGTCTTTATTACATACTTGAGAGCTGTCATTATATTGTTGCTTGGTAAATTGCCTTCCCAGTCTCACTTCCCAATTGTTTCTAACCTCCTGCTACTAATTATTACTTTTAAACAGCAGCTGCTATTCTAGGCACAACTAAAAACTTTGCCATAGCTGGCCTTTCCATTAACTCTAGCATATCATTTACTCTTTGCCTACATTCTGTTATCAGTACTTGGTATGGAAGGCAGTTTCTAATGTGCAGTCCAATTTTCTGCTTTGTCTCATTCCACTCCATTAACTTAACCTCCTAAGTTACTTGCTTCAAATACCTTGGCTCCTTTGTTAATTTTTTCCAGTAAATTCCAGCTCCCTTTTCCCTGTTTTCTGTACCTTTACACTACACACTACATCTATATCTATCTATCTATCTATATATATATATATATATATATATATATATATATATATATATATATATATATATATATATTAAGAGAGAGAGAGATAAGTTAATATCTAAAATACTCTTACATTGTACTTGACTCTTGAAACAACTTATACAATTGCTATAAGCTGACTTTACAAAAAACACCTTCTCTGCTAATAAAATAAATCTTCAAATAATCCTCTCTTAAACTAATAGCTGCAATAGCATGCCATGTTTTTAACACCTATTTAGTGCAAATATGGCAGATAAACATTTAATAGCTAACTAGTTCGTGTTTAATCACTTTTTGATTACTGCATAATTCTCATATAAAGACTTTGCACCCAGAGATCAGTTGTACTCAGGTAAACATTTTTCTCCATATAATTTCTGTGTCCTGAATCATGCCATGTAGCTACTATGCAGGTCACAAAGTAGACTACCTAGTTCTGAGTTTCCAAACTTCTTAAGGACTGCTTTCTTACTGTACACGTGACATATGTACATCAGACAACTATCACAACACTGCACTGACTTGTCCTCTACGTAAAGTTGCCATCGCCACCAAGAACAATCAAAACAATATAGCTTTATCTATACTAGAAACATTAGAAGCATTTCACATGACTGTTTCAGCTGATACTGAATAGTATAACCTATTTGTAACTGAACAACAAAGTGTTCTGCCAAAGGATAATAAAAAAACAAACTCCAACAATAAAATCCACAGGTGGTGTGACCAATAAGGCTCAAAGTCCCAAAAGTAAAACCAGGTTTATTCCATACAAAAGTAAAAAATGGTTAAGCGCTTTCATCAGACATGACTTCATTAGAACCATGAGTTTAAAATGACCAAACATTTAAATATCTAAAACTGAATGATCTCATGATAGCTTTTCTCTTAAGAACTAACATGATAGAAGTACTATCATTTATACCAGGCTCAGATGTTGCATTTAGTCTCAATTGCCATCTGACCTCACTCTCC
The DNA here is from genome assembly GCF_019279795.1 of Protopterus annectens. NCBI lineage: Eukaryota > Metazoa > Chordata > Ceratodontiformes > Protopteridae > Protopterus > Protopterus annectens. The sequence continues at coordinate 314,409,306 of NC_056728.1, forward strand.
TCAATTTTATTTTCCCAAAAACCACCTCTTATGTCTTTCATAATTCTTTCTAAATTACCGAACTTAAAATTATTTCCTTGGCAAATTCCAGTTATGTCTGAACAATGCATTATTGTCATCACAATTCTTAACTACATAGATATGCTCATAAATACATTTCTGCAAACTTCTAGTAGTTTTCCCCACATAAAAATAGTTACATGTTTCACACACAGCAATGTATACAATACCAAGTGTGCCACAATTTCCAGAACTAAGAAATATTCTTCTGGGGGGGGGGGGGGTCTCCTACAACAATACTACTGTTCAAGTTGATGTATTTACAGTAGTTGCACATACCACATTTTTGGTTCCACCCTTAGAGTTGTTAATGTCAGCATACCTTTTAATTGGGTGTTCTAATAGGTTTTTAAATTGTTACCAGTCTAAAAACAAATCTCGTTTTCCCCCCTAGTACCTCAAAAATTTCTGTGTTACCTCTGAAAATAGTCCAATTTTTTTGTTAAAATTTCTTTCAGAATGTCACTTTTACTATCACATTTAATAAACATAGCATGGGGGAAGTTTTCGTGAGCATACTTTCTATGCACCATGATCCCTTCACTAGACCTCAGTAGGGGTACATATTTCAAACCCCATTCCTGCAAAATATTATCTCCCATTTCTAAAAGAAATTTCTCCAGATAACTCCTCTTTAAAAACATACTGATTAAATTCCCAAGTTCAATTTTGAATGTACTTAAATTAGAGCACATTCTGGCAGCTCTTACCATTTGGCCTTTTACAATATTTCTTTTAATGTGGGTGGATGTTGACTACTATAATTCAGATAAATAAGAAGGATGGTTTCCTGTACACTTTAGAACCAAATATACCCTCTGCCTTGATTTTAAAGATGGTTACATCTAAATAATCAACAGAGTCTTCCCAATGTGTGCGTGTAAACTTCCAAAAAGAATTCACATTATTAATGTAATGGACAAAGCCATCTCTTTTAGTGTCTTTCTTTTTCCATACAATAAAGATGTTGTCCAAAAATCTAAGATAGACATACCTATTTGTATCTGAAGCCATTACGGACATCCTTGCTGACAAATGTATTTCTAATGTTTTTTACCTATTCAAGCCTGTGCTTCCTCTCATTGACTCCCTTTTTACCCCCTCCAAAAATCTCTCTCTGGATCAAAATGTCAGTCCTCTTCAAAACCAAGAACACCAGCTGAGTTTTTCTCACTAATATCTCTAAATGCAAAGCGTGGCTTACCTCCCTTTACCAATTTTTTTCAGACTAAGCCTCTGCATTGGTTGTATCCCTGAGGCTTAGACAATGGCCATAATGGTGCCACTGCACAAAGATGGCCCTACTATTGATCCTGGCAAGTACGGATAAGTAAGCCTCACCAGAATTATCCACAAGGTCATGGGATACATCCTAGAAGACTTCATATATGAGAGCACTCTAGAGACCCTAGCAGACTGTAGGAAATACTAGTATTTTTACTACTCTGTTCTACATACTGGATCTATAAAAGTGCTTTGTTAAGTGCCTGCATATAAGTGCTTTGTCTCTGTGCTTAAAAGAGTGGAGCTACTGTGTTGGTAAAAAAATTAGCACTCTAAATAAGAATTTTTTTTAAATGGTCTCTAGTGCCTAAAACAAGTAACTACTGGTGCTTAAAAAAACAGAGCTACAGGATTGGTTAATAACTTTACTGCTCTGACCTGGTAAAAGCATTAGCGCTCCAAATCAGAAACTGTTTTAAACTGTCTCTAGTGCCTAAAATACGAAACTACTGGGTTAGGCTTTCAAAATGTGGTACTTGTGCTCTGTCAGGAGCTTGCATTAGAGAGTGTAGTCTCTAGGGTTATTTTGCCAAACACCCTCCTTTTTATTCCCAGTAATGCCAGCTGTTTAATGACTATAGTCATTTCTGCTAAGCCTAGTGCCTGCTATCCTAACTATAATCCACATCCTGCCCGCACCCCCCCCCCCCATTGAGGAAACCACGGTAAAAAATTTCTCCAAAGCCAACTTCATGCTTCTTAAGACAGAAGTGGTGAACTTCATGACACCTATGCAGATGGACAATACAGTTATGACTACTGAATCCTACACAATTGCACTTTATAAGTACTTATAGGAGTGCATGGATCATTCTATGCCAAACAGAACCAAGATGCTATCCTCCAAAAAAAGGAAGCCAATCTGATGGTCCCCTGCCATAAACAAGCTGTACAACAGAAGGAAGAAACTGTTGCAAAAGAGAATAAAATCCCATGAGTGGAGGAGCTACCTCTTCAGCCTCAGTAAGAAGCTGTGATCCCTGATAAAATCCTCCAAAGCTAGTTATGAAAACAAAATTGCCACTGATTCTAAAGACAACCACAAAGCATTCTATAGCTATGTCAAGAATCTCAATGGCAACACTCAGATCTGCTCTGAGTTACAGAACAATGGCACTAAATATACAGACCCATCTGATAATGCCAACATCCTGGCAGATAGGTTCAGTGCTAACTTTACCCCCCTCTTACCCCCTAAAGGGCCTATCTCTATACCGGAAGAATGCAAAGTTCCTGTAATCACGGCTGCACAGGTAAAAACCACACTCTCCAAAGCCAAGAACACAGCATTCATGGGACCAGACAACATTCCAGGCTGCGTTCTACACAAACTACAGAACTTTGTGCCCGCTGAATGGTGCACAGCGATGGTTATCCCACTCCACAAGGTGGGAGCCACCACGGACCCCGGGAACTACTGCCCCATTAGCCTGATGAGCCTGGTCTGCAAGGCCATGGAACGTATTGTCATGGAACTTATAAACAAAGACATTGGTAATCTCCAAACTCTGGACCTCACCCAGTTCAGGTTTGTAAAAGGCAGATCATGTCTTCTAAACCTGATAGACTTCTTTGAAGCAGTCACCAAAGCTGTAGATGACGGTAAGGTGCCAAGGCTTTCGACACCATCCCCTACTCTGGAATTATAGATAAACTCACTAAACTAGGTATAAATCCCTATGTCACAAAATGGTACTCAAAATGAAGTGCTGTACAACGATGGCCAATGAAGTACGATTCTCTTGGGAAATAGGTAGTGTAATTAAATGATATAAAACTTATAAAAGTGCAGCATATATATAAAGACTTGCATGAATTTCCAATGCTTCAATTAAATGCACTTACAAGATATCCACACTGTAAATGCAGTTACACTGTAGCGAAATGATGGTTTCAAGGTGTCCAGTCTTTCAAGTCTGATATACAAAGTATCCACACTGAAGATGTAGTAGCTGCTGTAAAACTGTAGCAAACTGTAATTACAACTTAACCAATCAAACAGTTCAAACAGTTCAAATAAGAGCTTCTGGCTTTAGTGGCAGTTAAAATCCTTTTATTATAGAACAAATTATTAAAATCTTCATGTCGAGTTAAAATCTTAGTATAGAATAAAACAGTCCCTCTGTATTCCAAACGATAAGCGCTTTCGGTATCTTCTTCAGATCGTAGAGATTGGGACTGGAAGTTCCCTTTTATAGTTCTTACTTCCTTTACTGTTGGAAGAATCATTCAATCATCACGCTGTCAATCAGCTGTTTGAATGCACCAATCCTCTTTCCTCTCAATTGAGAGCGTTCTATTTCCTATGCTTTTTGCTTCTGAGGGGTGTAACCAATCATGAATTATTAAGCCAGACACACCTCCATATTAACTAATGGTTGGTCTTCTAGCTTTTAGTATAAGTTTCAGTGGAATGATGTTATTCAAGCCAGGCTCAATATCAGCATGGAGGTTCACAATCCACTTACTCTCCCTGCATTCAGTAATATTTTCAATGTCACCTTTTCTTACTCCATTATATACATTCTCTATCACCTTATAAGTGAAATAATGACCGACATTTCTTTCAGCATGAGTTGCTAAAGCGTTATGTGGATCTTTATTGGTAATGTCTCTTTGATGTCTCAGAATGTGATTTTTAAACAGCTGATTAGTTTTTCCTACATAAAATGCGGGACATAATTTGCAGGTAGCCATGTATACCACATTGGGGGTTACACAAGTGGCTTTAACATTAAAAGTGTATTTTTTCTTTGTCCTTGGATGTTCAAATTTGTTATTGCAATCAATCAATGGGTATGCTGTACAACGGCCACACTTGAACGTCCCTTTATGTCCAATAATTTTATGTTTACTGAACCCATCGTTTTTGCAAAGTAACCACTTCAAATTTTTCTTATTCTTGTAGCCAAAGCATGGTGTTTCACCTACAATGTCTTTTAGCTTGGCATCCTGGGTAAGGATTGGCCAAAACTGCCTTATTGTAGATTTTATTTGTGTGTTATCTGTGCTGTAGGTTAGCATCACTCTGGTGGTTCTGTCTTCTGTCTTATATTTCTTTGAGATAACTTCTTGGACATTCACATCATTTTCATTATAACCTCTATTTTTTAGGTTTTGTTGTAAAAATAAGATTTCCTTTTCTCTTGTCTCATCTTTGCTACATCTTTTATGTATTCTTTGTATTTCATTTCGCATAATGTTTTTTAGTGACATGTTAGGATGCATACTGCTTTTCAATAAGTAATGATTTCTCCATGTATTTTTTCACTGTAATTCAGTTTCCAACATATTTTCATTAAGAATGACATTCACATCCAAAAATGCAATCTGATTGTGAGAGTGCTCTGCTGTAAAGCTTAAGAAGGAGCTAGTCCTATTTAAATGTTGATGGAATAATTCGAATTGTGATACGCTTCCTTCCCATAAAATAAAGAGTTCATCCACAAATCGACCATAAAATTTGTTGCATTCATACCATGGATTATTTGAATTCAATACATGCTCCAACTCCCAATCTACAAGCACAAGATTTGAGTAGCTGTTCGCACAGGGGGTGCCCATGGCTACCCCCCATTTTTGCCAATAGATTGATGTACCATACAAAAAATAGTTATTCTCCAGTATTAAGTCTAATAATGCACAAATTCTACTGGTTTCATTAACAGTTTTTTTGTGGCTTAAGATCTTTCTTACAGCTTCTACACCTGCTTCGTTGGGAATGGAGGTAAATAAACTATTCACATCCAGGGTGGTCACAAGAAGGTGGTCATATTCAGTGATGTTATTCATGGTTTGATTTATCTTTCTTAAGAAGTCATCAGTATCCTGCAGAACTGTGTCAAAAGATTTTAAGATAGTTCTTAGTTCTTTCTCCACAAATAGTGACATTGTTTCTGTCACCCACCCTTGTCCTGCTACTATAGGACGTAGTGGAGGGTTATAAAGGTCCTTGTGAATCTTGGGAAGTCCATTTATATTCAGAACAGTGGGTTTTGTGATGTTCAAAAAATTATAAAAGTCCAGATCTACTTGGCCTTCAGTCAACATATCCTGGAGTAGTGAAGACACTTTTTGTATGGTTCAATTCAGCTGGGTTGGTGTAACTCTATAATATGTCTTCTCATCTTGTAACATAGTGGTCATTTTCTTCTTATACCAATCGGTATCCATAACCACTATAGTACCTCCTTTGTCTGCTGGTTTAATTACAACATTCTCATTGTGTTGCAAATTGCATAGGGCTTGTCTTTCTTCATATATAATGTTTCTATAATATTTAGTATGCGTATCCATTCTTAATTCCTCCACTGCATTATTACACAGCCGCATAAACAGCTCAACAGCAGGATGGACTACAGGTACGAATGTACCTGGTTTCCTTAAAGTTATAACTTGTACTGTGTTTGTGCCATAGATGTTTCTTAGTGTCACATTGCATCCAAAATGCTTTATATCTATAAGAAATTCATTCAGATCAAATCTTAAAGAGGGTATGAAAGTTAATCCCTTCTGTAGGATGGAAGTTTCTGCTTGGGTCAGTTCATATTGAGAGATATTCACTACTATGGAATTGTTTAATTCAATATTTTCTTTCTTTTTCTGTCTTGACTGTGAGTTTGTGGGTTCTTGTGACTGGTTTGATTCAGAAAAAACAGAAGTTGTGTGGTAATGGGGAGAAAATAGCTCCCTTTCTTAGGAATAGCTCCTGTTTCTGAGGATGTTTCAACATTCCTATCTGACGTGGTAGCCACAGGGGTCCCTGTAGTATTAGTAGCTGTGTTTTATGTGCCAGATATTTGTTCCTCAGTTCCAGTTTGGTTTCTAGACACAGATGTGTCATTCCTAATGGATGCAGGATGTCTGGTGCTGGGGTTAAAATGATTAGTAGTAGGTCTTATTTCCTCCCTAGGCCATTCAAAGATCCACCCTTCTTTAAAATCTGTAATATCTCGGTTTAATTTCTTTATTTTCTGGTCTTTTATTTTTGATTCATACACATTAAGATTGAATTGTAGTGTTTCTAATTTGTTGGTGTGATAAGTATTCAAATTAATTTTTTCTAGTTCTATTTGTTTTTCTTTAATTTGAATGGTGAGGTTGTCTTCCTCTGGTCTAAAATAATCCATAATCAGCCTCATGTATCGGAAGCTGGTCTCTAAATTTATTGCTTGCCATTTAGCTAGGAGTTCAGGATGTTGATTTCCATAGCTTGGCATGCATTTCACTCGCATTCCTCTAGGTATGACTTGATGGTGTAAACAGGCTTCCAAATGAAAATGTTGCCAAGTTAAGCTTTTTTGTTTGTATGTCACAAAATGGGTTGCCAACTGGCCCACTGAGAGACCTACACTGTGAAAGTAGTAGACTCCAAATCCGACTTCAGACCAGTGACAAGTGGAGTACCACAGGGTTCAGTCCTGGGTCCTGTCCTGTTTGGTATCTACTTATCTGAAGTACAGGCTAACACAGAAGGTCTTTGGCTAAAGAAGTTTGCAGATGACTGCAAACTAGGAGCCATAATCGAAACTCCTAATGATGTGGGCATTCTACAAAAGGGCCTCACTGAGACAAATGCCTGGTGTCAAAGCCATGGCCTCAAGCTCAATGCCAAAAAGTGCATTGTCATCCCCTTTGGTAAAAACTCTGCACCCATGAACTACAACATAGGTAGTAGTCTACTTAACACTGAAAGTGTGATAAGAGACTTTGGGACACAGGTGGACAGTAGTCTCCTTTGATAATCACATTGCCACAGTAGTCAGGAAATCCTTCTACGTGGCACACCTCATCACAAAAGGTTTCTCATCCAGGAAAAAAGAGCTCATTGTTCCCCTCTACTCATCACTCATTAGACCCATTATAGAGTACAATGCCCCTTTTGGTATGTACCTCACAAGACACCTACAACAATTGTAAAGGCCACAGAAACACCTCACAAAGAGGATTACTGGCCTCAAACACATGCCCTATGCAGACCATCTCAAAAAACTCCAGCTTTACTCCGTCGCATATCGCCTACTCAGAGGTGATCTCTGCCTAACATACAAAGCTATGTCAAACCCAGAGCTGTTGGACATGCTCCACTTAAATAAATCCCAGTCCCTCCGAGATACACGCTCTAGGGACCTAAACCTTGTCACCACAATAAACAGAACATGCCGGAGGGATAGATTCCTGTCACAGAGACTTCCCATACTTTGGAATAAACTACCTATCTATATCAAAGAAAGCTCCTCATTAGTACTCTTCAAGAAAAATCTTGATGATTGGATGGGAAATAGGAAATTCACGCCGGGGATCGCTTCTGTGGCTCTGCTCGACAGTGGCACAGGAAAATAATTTTCTTGGGTGGCAAAAGCCAGGGTACCTTTTTTGGCTGGGCTTGTATAGGCCCTAGGGCCGATAGCCTAGTACCTACCTATGAATCTATAAGCATGATTGTTTGTTCCTGATGAGAATTCCTATTTATGAGATGTTTTTTAAGTATCTGACCTACTAATATCTGATTCTTCTACCTAACCCACCCCAATAAATACTCTGTATTTTTGTTTCCTCTAGCTCGCTCCCCTGTTTCTGCACCCTAACACTGAATCCCAGACCAAGGGTCTGATAGTTTTCTGGTAAAAACAGGAACCTGATATACTTTACTCATATAAACCACACATTCAAGATAGTGAAATTACCCCACCTGGCTATAACATCCTTAGACTTGACAGACAAACGAAAAGAGAAGGAGGGGTAGCCATTTTATACCCTGATCACCTCTCTATAATGAGTCCAATCCTCCCCCTACCTTCTTTCTCTACTGCTGAACTCCTACTTGCTAATGTTAAACTTAACAGCTTTACCACCATTACTGTTGTCGCAGTTTATATCCCTCCTGGAGACAATCTTAGCATTCTTGAGAACATTATATCCCACCTCTCTCAGACCATCCATAATGAAACCATCATACTAGGGGATGTAAACATAGATTGGCTCTCAATACAAACTCCAAATACTACCTCCTGTATCAACTTACATGGATTTGAGCAGCTAATCACTACCTCCACCTATATTAACAAATCACACCTTCCACAGTCTCTTCTGGACGGGATTTTGGTGTCTCACCCCAAAAACTTCCATAACCCTAGCACTCTACCAAATGCCCTTAGTGACCACTGCCCTATCTCAGTAACCAAATATACTCCCCATTTCACCAGACATTTCAAGTTCATCACTTCCTGTAAAATCTCATCTTTCAGTTCCGACTCTTTCATTGACCAACTCTCTAGAATTAACTGGTCCCATCTCACCACTCTTCCCTTAGATGAGGCTGTCCACACTTTCAACTCCACCTTTCTTAACATCCTCGACTCCCTTGCTCGTCTCCGCACAATAAGAATCAAAACTAACTCCTCTCCTTGGCTGACCAAATCTACTGGTACCCTGTTGAAAAACCATGATAAGAAATGGAAATTATGGACTAAAACTAAGACCCCTTCTCTTCTACAGACCTATAAAGAACTTAGGAATCAAATAAAGAAAATTATCAACAAAGACAAGGCTAACTTCTAGGCAAATCCTACCACTAACCTACAATCAGTCCCCAAAGAATTCTGGAACACAATCAACGATATACTACATCCAGGAAACCCCTCCCCTCCTAACCCATGCCCAAGTAAAACTGCAGAAGAAACTGCCACTACATTTAACAATCACTTTATTGACTCAATAACTACCATTACAAATGCTCTTCTAACTAGGAAATACACTAATAACTCCACAATCCCTACCTCCCCCTCTCCTTGTAGCTCCTTTCCCCTGAAACCTGTCTCAACAAACTATATTAAATCCTTACTCTCTAAACTCAAACCTTGCTCCCCCTCAGCTGATAATTTACCTTCCTATTTCCTACAGATTGCAGCTGACCCCCTAGCCTATCCTGATTCCATCCTGATTAACCAATCCATCTCAGAATCATATTTCCCACCAATATGGAAAACATTCTTCAAATTACCCATATACAAAGGAAGAAATTCTTCTGATATATCAAACTTCAGGTCAATTGCTATACTGTCTTCCCTCTCTAAGATTCTAGAGAAATGCATTCACAAGCAGATAATGCAGTACCTTCTAGAAGAGAGCCTTCTAACACACACACAACATGGTTTCCATCCCAAACACAGTACTACAACTGCACTAATATCCTTCATCAGTACCATATCACTGGCCCACGACAACAATAAACTAGTCTTATGTCTGTTCCTTGACCTCTCCAAAGTCTTTGACACTGTCTCCCATCCCCTCCTCTTGGACAAATTCTCCCATTTAAAATTCTTTCCTCCCACCATATCCTGGCTTTCTAGCTATCTCTCTAACCACCAGCAAGGTGTTAAATGGCATTCTGCACTACCCCCCTTATTGTCCCAATGGGAGTCCCCCGAGGATCCATACTTGGGCCACTGCTCTTTAATATTTTCACTAACCTACTTCACACCTCTTGTCCCCACTCTACACTTGCACAATATGCAGACGATTCTACTGTCATCACCATTGCAGACAATCCATCTGACCTCCACTCTACTACCCAAGCATCATTCAATACTATAGAGACATGGCTTTGCGATAACAAATTAATTCTCAACCCTAAGAAAACTAAGCTTCTACTCTTCCTCCCCCAAAACCTTACCAATCTCGAAACTACTTTTTCCATACTATCAAGCAATAACACTACCATTACTGCTGAAACCAGTACTAAATTGCTGAGAGTCATAATAGATGACCAGCTTAAATTTGATCTCCAAGTCACTAATTCTATCAAAAAGACATCAGAAACTTGGACTCCTTTATCGCAACAAGAGACATTTAACCAGCACAGCCAGAATAACTCTCTCCCATGCAGTTCTTCTTCTCACCCTTTATTATAGCTGTCAATTATTCACAAACCTTAACACCACACACATTACAAAACTTGAAACTACCTATAATAAGGTGGCCAGATTCGCTGCAAACCAAACCTACAAATCTCACCATTGCTTATCCTTTAAACAATTGGACTGGCTTGAATTCCCTCATTTGCTCCTACTACAACTACAAATAATCCACTCTATCCTCTATCTACCATTTTTCTGTCCTAGCCTTTTATCTATTATATCTAAATATACTCCAACCAAGGCACTACGTAGCTCAGACCAAGACTTGCTTCAGATTTATAAACCCAAAACCAAAACAGGATGCTTAATCTATAACTATAACCCTACTGCAACTTGGAACCAACTCCCCCAAGAAATTAGGTCCCTTGACCATACCAAGCATTTCAAGCTAGCCGCTCAAAGATACATAACAAATAAATGGTCCTGTCACTGTAGTCATCCTCCCTGAAACTACCCTACCCAGGAATTATTCTTACCTGCGTTTTCTAATGTGCTCCATTCTTGTGTGGAAAGAACAAAGGTTTGACATATGGAGAAAAAGAAGATCAAATGATGTTCCTGTGAGTTAGGGCAAAATATTTTAATGCATCTGGAAGAATGCAGGAACACGTGCTGTTATAACCAAAACAGTTTCAAATGCAGTTTTGCAGCTTTACAGACTGGAGACACCATCACCTATCTTATGAAGAAGTGTTGAACCTTACCTACACCGTATTTGTATAGAACAGCATTTGGAGTTCAGGACCATTTAAGTAGATGAATGAAGGAGGATGATGTAATGCCAGGTACTTAACAACAAAGAGTGTTTAAAGTACACAGACCACCAGGGCTAGAATAAAAAGGACGACCAAAGAAAATGTTTACAGCTATGCAGTGTAAGACCAACAATAATAATGCATATTGTGTGAAGTAACCATATTGTGATAGATATGGAATTCATACTCATATATGAGTTTGTTGTTGCCTAAGGGCAAACGCACACACACACAGACACACACACACACACATGAGCGCACATGCGCACACACATACATGCACACATCATGCTCCTAGAGAACATTGCCTCACTTTAACTAAAATAAATTATTTCTTCCCCAGTAGTTAAGTATAAATGGTGCTGAACCCATTTTTGCAACAGATTTCAATTAATTTCAGTGTTGTCTGTAATTATGATTTCAGCTAATCTGTTGCTACAGGTGACTTTCACTGTATGTGCCTGTGAATGTCATAACATACTCAGCTATAATTAGTTGCATGACAGATAATATTCTGATTTCTTTCTGAGAATAAACCTCTGAAATGTGTGCCTCAGATGTTAATGCTTGTCTTTAGCTGATGAAGCTTCATGCCCTTATTTGTCTCATCAAATTAGAAACAGCAGAGATCTAAATGACGATACATAAAGAAAGTATGAATGACAAAGTCATACTATAAAAGGTAAAAGTAAGAAAAGCACTACATATTTGCAGAGTAACTCATAGTGCAATGCCAAAAATAAAAGACTTAAATAAAGGTTTCACTGTTACCATGGCTATATTTAAAAACAAAGCAGAAAACATGAGGCACAGCAAATACTTTTACCCTAACAAAACAGTTAATATTGCTAAGAAAAAGCAACTCTGTATAATTACTATTTGAAATCACCCTGTACTCAAAGTTTCAGATCTCACAAAACAAAACTTAAAAAAGAGTTCTACATTTTAGCCATCAGTTTAGTATTATAGCTGCAGTTTGAAGTTATTAGTTTAAATATATTAAAAAGCATTTATGTCAAGCAGGTGTTCTACATTAATCAACCAGATGTAGTCATCTGTTTTTTTTTTCACTTTTATAACAAGCTATCATATGTCTACTGGAGTGAGATGGCATTATCAGAGCTAAGATCTTGTTTACAGAAGTGTCCCATTCCCGTTTGAGTGGCCATCAGTGTTGTGAGACAATGTTGCTACCCCATGCAAAAAAGTCACCTCCTAACAAATTATCACCCTAGCCAAAGCTTTCTTTTCTGAAGGATAAAGAGATGGCTTTTTATGATATGAGTTTTGAAAATGAACAACCTATGTCTTATTCTTTGGAAAGGAAGGGATGATATAATCAAAGGAAAGCCTGATAATTTAATTTGGAGTACTACAGACAAAAAAATTGGGGGGAGTAAGAAGACACTTCTGGATAGTCATATTGACTGATTCGTAGAAGCTTGCAGTTCAGCTTGACCCTTATCACCTAAGGCACAGCTGGAATCCTGCCAATCTACTCATTCACCATTTGTGGTGATTCTTGACTTTGAACAAGTTTAGCAAGCATAGCTTAGTGCAGCCAGTACAATACTAGGAGGTTATAGGTTACTGTCTTCATAACTTAGAACCATACAGCAACAAACATTAAGTAGTATGCCTCTATTAACAGCACTGAGAAGGATGGTCTGCTTAAGACTAATTTTTAACACCTTTATTGAATTATCACTTAAGACACGGGCAAACATACATTTAAATAAAAGAAATAAAACCAAGTTAACATGTTCACAGTTACAGACATTATACATCACATACATGCTTTTATAGAATTATCATCAACCTAACATTATATAAATTGCTCAATTACCCTTAAACCTCACTCCTCCTCCAAATTATTGTTCCCAGAATTAACATCTTATTTTCTATATAGTTTGTTCTTACCCTTTTCTAAAGATCCCTCTTCCCGTTCTTTTATTGCTGATACAATATCCAGTACTTCAAATGCAGATATTTAGACTTTGATTTCTATTTCCTATTTCAGCAGCCACCAGAATTAATTTTAACAAAGCCTTACTATGTCTAGACAATTCAGATCCTGTATCTCAATGCAAAAAAAATATTTTCTTACTTGCACTCATTTGCTCACCTACTATTTCTGACAGAGAACCCTGTAGAGAATTTTTAGTCTACCAATTCATTACACTCCCAAAACATATGTTCACAGTTACCTCTTTTTTTCTCCATCACACCTCCAACATTTGCCATCTACCCGAGGAAAAATTCTTTGGAGTCTGCTTGGGGTATAAAATACCTATTCAAATACTTCCAAGCAAAAATCCTAAATCTTCTAGACTTTGTTGCTTATTTGAAAGCCACAGATATGTTCTCTCATTGCTTCCTTGTGAAATGCTTATCCAATCTCACTTCCAAATCTTTTGTAACCTCCTCTGATTGATTCTTATAGTTAGTATGTAATATTTTATATGCCCTACTAATTATCCATTTTTAACAGTAGCTTTTGTTCTAGATTCAACTAAAAACTCTACCAAAGCAGATCTTTCACTTAGGATTCCCCTATCCCTTTTTCTTTGCCTGTACTTTGATATCAATCCCTGATAGGGAAGGCAGTCTCTAGTCTCCAGTCCAAATGTCTTCTTGGTCTCTTCCCATTCTATTACCTTTCCTTCTCTAATTATTTGCTGGTTTACTATCATGTCCGCAAAGGGCCTTCAGTCATAGATGGCAACATCGAAAGACAGTTTTCAAAGTGGCTAAACCTCGAATGGAAAGTCAGTGAACCACATCACAGAGCATCAAACGGAACATTTAACCTAATGGCCACATTTCCAAAACAGTGAATGTCGAACCATCTCTATTAACATGGTTCAACAAGGGGGTGGAATAACATTTTTACTTTCGGCATACCGGTTAGGCGACGTGACCATTCGACTATTTGCTCCTATTGTCTTGTTCTTTTGCCAGTTTTCTCCAGTAAATTAAGGTCCCCTCTTGCATCTTCTCTCCACTGCTAATTGCTGATTACACCCATCTCTATTGGCAGAATCTCTTTTCTCCACTCTTATATTGGCTTAGTTCTTAGAATACTTTCTGCTACTTTATGAGTATAATATTCTGTATAGCTGATGTTATTCTCCTTAAGGATCTGCATCCAAAATCCCATTCTCTCCTTATTTCTTGAATTTCCTGCTGCTTTATCATCATCCCTTCCCACTTTGAATTATAGCTTTCTGCTTGTGTTATGAATATGAGACAACTGTGTAGCTCTAAAATAACCCTTCAAATCAGGTAATCCTAAACAACCTTGTTTTATTGAAAATATCAACTTATCCCACTTGGCACTTGCTCTCTTACCCTCCTAGATAAAATTCTTCAACTCTTTATTAAATGCTATCCACAAATTCTGTTCTGATTGATAAAAATATATCTGACCTGTATATAAAACTAAAGGGACCAAAAACATTTTCACTGCTTGTATCTTGCTATCCATATCCATAAGCAAGAGCTTCTAGATTCTCAGTTTTTGTATTATCATTTGTTTAGTTTCTTCCCACATATCCTTTGATGCTATTTTAACCCATACTCCTAAACACTTCATTTTATCATGTCCCTATAAATATAGGTATTGCTGAACCAATTCATGTGTGGGTACATAGTTTACAGTTAAACCCTATATTTTGCCTGCATTCATTTCATATCAGAAAAAAACACGGAACTCTCTCAGAATTCTCCACAATACTGAAATGTCCTTTTCTGCTTTTATCAAATACAAAATAATATTGACTGCAAATAAATCCAACTTTTCTTGGTTATCACACTAATTATATATTTGAAATTCTAAGTCCCTTATTTTATTAGTCAATGGTTCTAAATATCAAGTAAAGAACAAAGGGGAAAAAGGACACTCCTGCTTGGTTCCTCTGTTCAGGCACAGCTTATCAGAGAGGGAACCCTCCCACTTTAATTTTTGCCATATATCCTCCTAATTAACCTTATTATTGTATCAGAGAATGTGAATGCTTCCACTGCCCTAAAACCCCAGTTTATTTTGTCAAATGCTTTCTTTGCATCAAGACTCCCCCCCCCCGAACAGCAGCAGTATTTTCTTACATTCTGCTTCCCTCTGAGTCTTCATTGTTCTGTCAATGTTGTCAAACATTTGCCTCCCCTCCACAAAACCACATTGATCCATATCTATCAATTTTGGCAATGCTTTTTGCATTCTTTTAACTGCAATAGACATAAACACTTTATAGTCATGGTTTAAAATTGAAATGGGCCTATATGAGGCTGGGTCTAAAGGGTCTTTGCCATCTTTAGATATTACAGAACCACAGCTTTCTTCCAAAATGTTGGGTGCTTCTCCTTTCTTTAAAATACTGTTAAACAAAACCTTCCAGATTTTTATCACTTTCTTCCCTCGGAGCTTCCAAATTTCTACAAGAATACTATATATTTCTGGAGACTTTCCTGCAGATTGATTATATGTCACCATTTTTGTCTCATCTCCTCCTATCTTAACTGTTAATTGTTGAGCCTCATCTGCATCTAAACTTGGTGCACTTAAGTCATCCACAAGTATTTTCATTTGTACTTTTTCCTTGATTTCCACATTCCCCTGCTTTACACAACTTTTCATAAAATTTCCAAACTATCTCTAAAACCGCTACAGGATCTCTGGTTATTTTTCTTGCTATAAGCTCTACTTTCTGTTGCCTAGTTGTTGTGCTAAGAGTTTTTTGCTCTTGAGTTATCAAAACCAGTTCTTAGAGCAGTATTTCTAAACTCATGCACATTATCCAGATACTCCCTTGTTTTCTCTTTATCACTCTGCAGTTGCGCCTCTTCTTATTCTGTGAGATTCCAAATACTCTGCAATACTTTAACCTTTGTCAGCTCCTCTAAGTAATTATTGTTACTTTTTAGCCATATCACTTTTTCCTTTTTTCTATCCTGTTTTTAAACTCCGATTTCATTTTATCGCACTCACTAGTTATAACTTTTGAAGAATTTTCTATATGTCCTAATAGTTCTCAAATAATTTCTACTACCCATTCCTTAAATTCATCTCTTTTTGACAGGTAGGTGGGGAAGCACCAGTGTCTCATTTTAACTATATTACCCTGCATTTTTATCTTAATTGTTATTGGCGAATGATCTGAAATAGTTATTGGATATGTGTTGAAGCTTTGAGATAAATGCACATGTTCCTGTGATATATATTTTCTGTCTAGTCTAGCCAATTTATTGTACCTTGGGAAATAATATGTAAATTCTCTCTGAGTTCCTACTACTGAATTAATGACTTCTAAACCAAATATTTTCATGCACTTCTTCAGAAATATATCCTCTTTTGTTATATTTTCCCTTCCAGGACACCCAGATGTATCCTCACTGTTGCAAATGAAGTTCAAGTCTATACTTATAATATTCCCGGTGAAATTGGATTATTTCTCCCAAAAAATTCTTAAGCTCCATAATAGCAGTTTTAGGTGGAATATAAATACATGCCAATGTGATCCTTCTCCCTTGCCAGTAGCCCCTTAGTACTACACATTTACCATTATTATCTTTACTCCTGTTCTAACAGTATTGGCACTCCTCTAGAAATTAGTATAGCTGCATCCCTTTTCCTTGGCCCTTGATATTCTGATGAATATTCATCCTGAAATCTCTACTTTATCAAATTCACAAGTTCACTTCTTTCCAAATGTGTCTTATGTAGTATTGCTATTTGCACTCTGCATTTCTTAATATAATTCAATACTCTTACCTTTTTGTCTATACCAGTGAGGCCATTCACATTCCAAAATAATATGTTTAGTGTAACCATTATGATATGAAGTTATTATTCTGACCTAGTATATATGACTGCTATTTTAAATGTCTTTTTCCAGATTTTGTGCTACATGCATACTCTAATGTTTCACAGGTTGATCTCTTATACAGTTGTTTCTTGTCATTTCCATTTGAAACTATACCACATTTTACAAGACTTTTTTTATTGAAAACAATTGAACAAAAAAGCAAACATACCCCCAGAACACTCCATAACATATAAACTTAAAACAAACACACAAAGCTATGAACACCTTCAAATAATGAAGTTTAACCTTCCTGATGGGAACAATTTTCCCAAATTAACAATTGCACTCGTAGGCATAACTTAACCTAACATTAAGGTTTTCCATGCTAAGATGCATGTTACAGCACATGCTCCTACTTACACTAATTACTGTCTGTTCTTGTCTTATCTTCATTCCCCTCCCAGATGTGAAAAACAACTTATATGCTTTCAGAAAACATTAACTTTTAGCATTAAAAAAGTGTTCAGACTTTTATTGCTTCTCCCTATAGTCAGCTTATCTCAATGGAAACATAAGTACCAAATGTACAGTTCTGCAAACCTCTCAGCTTGCACTGAACATACATTTGCCAAAGGAACACTTTTCATTGCATTCAGTGTTCTCTTATTTACTTGCTTGCACAAAAAAAGATGTTATTGGATTAAGCCAAAGACATTAATCTACACATTCACCTATAAAAAGTAAGATAGAACATAACAGCTCTACATATATTATAATCTTTTCACTTCAACATCCCCAAATCCCACCTGAACAACTCAAGATTACAACATATTAACTTAAACACGCTTTTGTCCAACCTTTATTATCTTTTTACATTGTAAAATCTACATTAATTAAAAATTAAAAAAGATAGAAATGCACTTGCTTACTTTAGTACCTTTATCACATACAACAATAAGTAAAAACACTGTATTATAGCACATATAATTTATATCATGAACTGTACCATACAAATACTATTAAGAAAAAAAATTGTTTTACTTATAGTTGCTTTTCTTTTTTTTTTCCTTTTCTTCAGTGTCCTTCAAACAGTTGTGACATGAAGTGGGGCATATGCATTTTGGTCTCCCACAAGTTTAACAAAATCAACAAAAATCCAATCTTTCCACTTTTTATTGTAAAGTCATATTTCACAAACATGATTGATGCTTTATAGTCTTGCATCTTTTCACTAATTTCAACTTCCTGTTCATCTCCATATCCTAATCCCAGTTCAAGTCCAAGGTGCTCCCAATTCTTCAAGTCATCTCCTGTGATATTTTATGTCTCTCAAGCATTTTCCTTTGGAACATTGGAAGAGGTTTCATTGGTATAGTCTCCTCTCTATATAAGCGTTATTATCAGAAGAATGAAAAGCAGAGCCACCTTCTGCTTGCTAGCTCACTTTTTGTCAGACAAAGTTTTGTATTTCCCCCTCAGCATATTCTACATCAAAAATGACTTTGATTCTCCCTGGAAAAATACTCTAAAGACAGCTGGGTACAACAGCTTGAAATGCATTCCTGCCTCTTGACATTTCCTGATTGCTAGGATACATTTCCTTCTCTTCTGCCTGGTGTACTGTAAATAATTATTTTCCACAAACACTCTACTGTCTCTAGTTTTTAATACTTTGCCATTTTGCCTTTTGCCACAGTTTTGTCAGGATCAATTCTTTCTGCTGGTATGATTGCATCTATATTAATATAGGTCTTGGCTGCTTTCTCATGGGTAGGTTTTGTGCATACGCACAATGTGTCCTTTCAATTAACAAATTATGCTGTGGAATACCAGTACAGTTGCTTATTTGTGCTTACACAAAATTAATACAGTCAGTTCCTTCTAGTTTCCCCTGGTACAGCAGAATATCTTAGGTTTTCCAGGATGCTCTGATTTCTAAATTGTCCATTTTTTGAAACACCTCTTCTTGATCAGTCTCATACTCGGTCATCCTTTTCTTCATTCTGACCTCTGATTTTTGCAGTTTTATCAGTTTATTTGAACTTTTCCAGCCTTTTGCCTTTTGAATTGATATACTCCTTCAGTGGTTTGTTTATTTTAATCAGCTCTGAGCGCATTTGACTTATTTTGTCCTCTAGATTAGTGGAAGCCATATCTTACACCAAAGCTGGAGCTTGAACTGCTTTTTGCTTAACAGATGTGTGATTCTTCCCAGTCAGTGTTTTCTCTTCATCTTTTCTAGTTGATGTTCTTTCAGGATTTTAAAGTTTATTTTTTGCTGGCATCCAGGCAGTGTACTTACTTGCCAGTAACTGAATTCACTAAAATGTTTAGAGTTTCTGGCCCTTGTCTCTCAGTTTCTTGTCTTCACACCGGGAGATCTGAAATCAAGCTGTTTATCAATGTGCAGTAATCTTGGAATTCCTGATTAAAACTCATTTTTGAAATGTAAAAGGCATCAGTGAGGCTTAAAACTGCAATAGGCTTCAGCAGTTTTATGCCTTTAATATGCACTTTCTTCTGGAGTTGTTGGTGGACATAAAGTGGTAGGGTTATGCTCTTGTTATAAAAGTGGAGTGACCATGGTTTCCTTGGCTTACACAAATTGTTTTGAGATACTTTATGAAGTGAGAGAAAGGAGCAGTGAATTAATAACTCTGAAATACCTCACCAGTAGAATTTATTGCTATAAGAAAAACAATCGTTTGAACAACCAATACCAAAGCATTGTAATTAATATTTAAATTATTTTCCTATGCAGTATCATTTTGATTTGTTTAAGGGGTCCATTAATCAGTTCAACTATTTTTAAAAAAGTTACTTTTTTAGGTTCATTGTCATCTGTGTTAGAAAGACTCTTTCCACCCCCCAAAAAAATACTTTCTCAAATAATGCATACATATTTGAAACAGAAAGAGATATGCAACCTAAAATCTTTACTGACAAACAAAGCTTTCTGGGCAGTATTTAGGACAGAGTCAAAGGCTACCTTGCTATGGAAAAAGCTTGTTTATAATCCAATATATTATTAATTCCTGTGGTAAATTAGTTATGTTTATGTGTCATGTTTCATTAGAGGTACTGTTAGATTTTATGCAAACACAAGGGAAGTTATTTTTCTATACAGTTTTGAAAAGAGCTCTCAGAATCATTGACAATTGTTTTGGCAAGGATTTAATATTTCTGTGACCCATCCACTTAACATTCTGCATTTCTTGACCTGAAGTGAGATGGGTTGGATCAGGAGTTTCTGTTGATGCTTACCTAGAATAAGCTTATGAAGATGCAGTAAGACTGCTATCTCACCTGACCTGGAGCTGCATGTCTTATGTTACATAGCACCTGCTATAAAAACTCAAAGTAATGCCTAATATTTGAGGGCGGTATTTTCTTTTTTTTCTTTTTCCCTTATTTGGTATATCCAGAAGCTGTTTAATATTACCTTTATCCATTATAAAGTTTTTGGTGACTGTGAGATCTCACTGATGCACTATTGATTTCCAGTGTAGCAGACTGGGTTTTTGCCATATATCTTTGGTAGAAATAAATAGTCAACATTTCATTGCAGATGCAAAAACAGTAATCAGAGCACCATGAATACATGTTTTTCAAAAATTAGTATTTATATAGGGGGCAACACCCAACATTCCTTATGAAGAGCTGTGCTTCCACACTCCCAGACATTGAATATATTCCTCTCCAAAGTTGCCATTAGTCAAACAGTAGGCAGAGACATATTTTTATCATTAAAAAGTATTCATCTTTCTCTTTACTTTGCCAAATTTAAAATAAAAAGCCAGATTTCCTAAACACTGTATAAGATGTATCTGATTTGAGGATATGTATTTTAGATAAAAAGAAAAGGGTTTATTTTATTTGTTCTTGTCTTAATACCATGTTTTGCTCTGTCCTTATCTTTTACTCTTGCCTTCTTGTTTGACTGTTTCTACAACTCTATTATCAATATATATTTTAAGTTATGCCTTTTCTTTGTGCATGTTTTGACATATTAATATGGCTCATTTGTCATTAGTTTCCTATCCTGATACTTTCTTTGTCAAAGATCCCTTCTTTCTTGCTGTCTGTAATGTCTCAGTTCGCTGTTTTGATAATTAATGGTCACTGAGGTTCTCAATTTCAGACTTGGGGAGTTTGTTTATCTTTATATCATTTATTTGTTTATCTTTATATCATTTATTTGTTTCCAATTAAAGGAAAAATCCACATTGAAACTCAAAATATATATATTTTTAATGTATCTTTACTTTCTGATACATTTAATATATCAAAATCACCCTAGGTGCTTCTTATACAATTTTAGTATGCTTCCCAACAAAATGGTCGACATTGAGTCTGCAGTATTAATGTGGCCTTGTTTTATTGTCTTCCTATCACCTTCCCAGAATCCATTTCAACGTCCTGTTTATATGAGTCATGCTAGACATATTGTCTTCCTTTCCCATTGATATACAATGGAGGAAGTGTGAGTCACAGGGATCTTTACACACCTTGTGTAGCAGAAGTATTTGTACTTTTTCTCTGAATGATCACCATAAATATTTCTGTCAAATCCTGTTTTAAGCTATTGGACATGAAACATGGAAAATGTCTTAATATTTTAGAAGGAAAAATATTTTCTGACTTTCCTCTAAATTACACATAAAGCTGTGGTATTACATTTAAGTCATCTTAACATCAAAGTAGAATAAACAGCCAACATTATACATTTAAGAGTCTGTATTTCAGTTATAAGATAAAATATATTTTTTTTATTTTTTGATGTCATAGGTTGTCCTGCACAGTCTCAGGTTTCAATAAAAATGACCCACTTTGGTCATCTGAAAAGGTGGCAGTCCTAATAGTCTATCACATTTTTGTATAGCAATCCACTTGTAAACAGTATTTTCTATAACTGCAACAGTTTCATAGAAAGCACTGTTTAATCCTACACACAGAACTACTGATTTGCTATTAGCAAGGATTATGGTTTTGATGAAGTGTTAGTATGTTGCAATATAACAAATCAAAGCTTAGCAATGAAACAGAAGTGGAGAAATGTAATATATGAAGGAATTTGTGCCTCTTTTTAAAAAAATCTCAAAACACAGATTCATGAACAGATAAGTATACTTTTTTATTGTACTTGTGAAATACTTTTGATTAAAAACAGCAAGCATGTTAGCATTAGTACTTTTCTCCGGGTCTATATTACCACATTCAAAAAGCCGTTAATTGAACGGCTTTATAACCGAAAATGCAGATAAAAGAACTGTGTATTGTGAGATTGCAGTACAGTGAAGATCTGAAAGTTTGCCCTTTCCAAACTGTAGTGTGATCTCGGAGTTGGTAACTTGGTATATATAATTAGCGGGTGGTGGGGGGGGGCTGCGAGTTCTATTAACCGCATTTTTAGTTATAAAGCCGTTCGAGTAATGGCTTTTTCGATGTGGTAATATAGACCCCATTTCTCCAGCATTCAGGATAACAAAATGCTCATCCTCCTACTGTTGCAAATACCAGTGAGTAGTAGAATCAGTTCTTGAAAATGTTTATTAACAGCTCTTGGACTGCAGTGGTAGCTTTGACACATCGGGTAGAGTATAGGGAAGGCTATGTCTGTGCTCACTCAGAGTACAAAATGACAGCCCTTAGAAATGCCAGCAACTTATCTGTTTTATTTGACTAGAACTATGTAATCACTGGGAATAGCTTAAAACAGGCTCTGAGAGAAATGCAACTGATGGTCATTCAGGGAAAAAATGCAAACACTCTTGTTACAGAAGGTATGTAAGGATGCATGTAACTCACACTCCTGCTTTTGTATCTGAATGGGATAGCAATACAGCATTGCTTCTTTATGTTTAATGACTCAGAGGAGCTTGAAATAGATTTGAGGAAGGGGACTAGAAAACACTAAACCAGGTCAAGTAAATATGACAGCACCTATGTTGGCCATTTATGGAAAAGCAAATTAAAATTTTATAACAAGTGCCTATAATGAATTTTTGCATTCAACAATAACAAAGATACAGTAATAATGCACATTTTTTTTGTTTCAAGGTGGAGTTTTCCTTTAAACTCAGACATTCTTGGCTTTTAGTCATCAAAGCATTAACCAACATTTAAACATAATATGCTTAAAACACACTTGCTCAGTCTAAAGTTTGTATTTTTTTCTTTCAGCAAGATCTTGTGACTTTTGTTATATGACAACACAGGTTCTGATAGTCTAAGGACTAGCCTTTTCTATCAATTTTTTTTAATGCTAGAACCATTGTAAACAAACAGGTTTAATCATTTTACAAATCTACAAGTAATTATTTGTAGTCCCACTTTAGCATGGTTCACTAAGCATTATAAAACATGCATCAGCATAATGTCTTTTGAAATCAGATAAAAAAGCACTGCATGAAAAGTTATTACATTTTTTTCTTAGTATTTTATCTGTACACGACAAAATAATAAATCTACCACATCTGAAGGTATTTCCACCCAAGCATACATCTTTTTGAGACCCCCATCAATGTCAGAATTTTTCTGCACGGGCAGTGAGTAATCTGTATAAAAAGCTTGTAACCTTCCCTTTATCAAGGCATTATGGGAGATAATAATTTCCATAAAAAAAGCACATTGGGTCTTGAATGCACAAAATACAGGTCTTTCCGACATTTGATAATGCTCTCAAGCATGAGAAATACGTAAATTTCTACTGCCGATACCCAGACTACATTATCAAAGAAATGTGTCATATTGT
This sequence comes from Protopterus annectens, assembly GCF_019279795.1. Lineage (NCBI taxonomy): Eukaryota > Metazoa > Chordata > Ceratodontiformes > Protopteridae > Protopterus > Protopterus annectens. The sequence continues at coordinate 314,432,881 of NC_056728.1, forward strand.
CTGTTTAAGAGCCAGTATGTTGATGGAGTTTTGGAGTTTTATTTCATTTAGAATAAATATGCATATATTCCATGATGCCTTCATTCAGGGAGAGCTGAAAATATTTTGTACATTTGTGCTTCTCTGTTTTGCCAGGCTGTCTTTGGATGGGTCATTCATGCATGTGCCATACCCTTCAGGCAGTGAGTAAGTGAAGCCATGACATGTTATAAATTACTCACAGAATGTCACACCTTCTTATATGGGACAGATGACTAAGTGAGTAGTGCCCTAATGCCATACATCTTAAGTCTGCAAGCTGTATATTTACTTGTTACTATTTATGATATGTTGTTGCTGTAGGTTGTACCAGTCTGCCACTGTTCAACTTGAATTGTAGTGTGGATGTCTGTGCTGTAATTCCCCCAGCTTTGAGCAAGAACTGATAAGGCTAAAAGTCAAAGGCTCATTCAGAGACATCCCATTACCATAACCAAACCTCTGTTCCCGACTGTTGCTATAACATGGATCAGGCTGTATACAAAAGTAATCCTGAGGATTCAGAAAAAAACACAGTGCTGATAGTAAGTGGAGCAGCAACAAGGGACTGTTTACACAATGTGACAATCTGCAGTTCAGAGACATGTTAGCTGCAATGAGGAAAGACCTCATTGTCAGCTAATTTGCATGTCCCTAAATTGCTCTTAACTACCAAGAGTCTAAATCAACACTTTCCTGCTTTGGTTAACCTAGTAACCTCTGTATCATGTTGGCATTGGCCCCTCCCACTCATTCACTCTCCCATACACATGCACATATTCAAACATACACACACACGCACACACACACACACACACACACACACACACACACACACACACACACACACACACACACACACACACACACACACACACACACACACACACACACACACACACACACACACACACACAGAACATCCTGATGTCTCTTGATTTTGTCTCTGGCTTCATAAATCCCAGATCCTTACTGTCAGCCATTACTGTCAGCTGCTAGAGTTTCATTCTTCTTATTGTGTCTACAGATCATAATGATGATAAACTTGCTGCTTAATTAACTTTCTAATTGAGTCCCAGTAATATTTTAAATACTCTCCTTGGTTTTTAGTGTCCCTTACAGCTTTGTGCTGAAGCCCCCCCCCCCCCCCACACTGCCACACCCTCCTGTTGCCTCTTATAGGTACCTTTCCCTTATAACTCAGGGACTATTGCAATCCTTGAATCATGCCAGACATTAGAGTTTCATATTTCTTATTCTGTAAAATAACCTTTGTTGCACTAGCTGATTAGTTAGTGTAGAAGGCTAATGCTGCTGCTTTCTGTATCAAGCACGCGGGGTTCAGCACCTTTTCCCCATGTTTACTTTACCTATTTTTTTAACACTAAGGTAATATTTTCAAGCATACCTGGTGTAGAGCAGTGGTGATGCAGAGAACTAATATCCTCTGTCAGAGGTGGGAAGGTTCAGGGTTTGAGTCTTTTTATAGCTTCTAAGCTTTGATATGCAGAGTATTCCTGTTGTCTTGCATCCCCCCCCCCCCCCGACTCACATAATGGCCTTTTTTTTTTTCTAAGTGCCTTTAAGGCACGATATGTAGATCCCTGTTATCTAGTGTTTCTCACCACCAAATATTGTAGGATTTGCTCATTAGTCTAGGGGAGTGCAGAGATGTAACAACCTCTCTCACACATACACACATACTCATGTACATACACACAGACACACACACACACACACACACACACACACACACACACACACACACACACACACACACACACACACACACACACACACCTCCCAACTGCAGTCACAGACAAACACGCCCATTCACCCCCCATACACACACACAAACACACACACCCTACCTAATTCCCCTACTGCAATCTCCCAGGCAGGCACACATTCACACATACACACTCATTTGCAGCCTCACACAATGCACATGCACACACACACACCCAAAAAATTACCTGTTCACTAAACTCCCTAGCACTTACCTCTACTGCCATGGGTGCACAAGCTTTTGGCCATGTTCAGTAACTTGAGCGACCACTGTGCAGCTGTGTTACTTTACACAGCCAAGCCATTCTCTGAATTGCTCAGCTATGTAAATGCCTTACCTCAGGCATTTCTGGAGGAATCATTGTCATCATCATCAACCCCCATTTTTCCCATTTTCTACATGGGGTCGGGGGATCGTGTTAACTATCACCATCTTTCTCAATTCAATGTCACACTCCTGCCTTATTCCACAGTCATGCCTGACTGCCACAGATCTTGTCTCACATAATCCATCCACCTCGTTGCTGGACACCCTCATTTCCTCTTACCTAGTTCCTGTCTGTCCCAAATCTTCTTCACTAGATTGTCTTCTGCTTTTCTGCACATGTGCCCAAACCACCGTAATCTGTTTTCTTTGATCTTTTCTGCAATTGGAGCTACTTTGGCATCTGTTTTTATGTACTCATTTCTTCATCTGTCCCACAGTGTGCATCCTATCACCTTTCTCAGGCACTTCATTTCCATCACCTCTAGCTTTCTCATCTGCTCTGAATTTATTGCCAGGTTTCTGTACCATACAGTATTACTAGTTGCTCCACTGTTTTATACACCTTTCTTTTCAGCTTATTTGGCATTCTTCTATCATACATTGCACCTGACACTCTGTGCCAGTTGGCTACAGCCCCTCTGATTCTGGATTTGACCTCTTCATTCAGACTTCCCATCTCCTCAACCACCCCACACAGATACTTCTATCTCAGTTCTCAGCTTCTTCTGATTTCCCCAATTTGCCGCCATTAGTATTGTCTTATCTATACTCAGTACTCACCCCATGTGCCTTCAGCTTTGCATTCCATTCCCCCTATCATTTGCTGAAGTTCTTACTCTGAGTCTGCCTGCAAAGCCACATCTTCTGCATACAGCAACGTTGTTGATCTGTCCCATCCAACCTGTTTGCTAATGTAGTCCATTACAGTATGAACGGCAGTAGGCTCAGAGCTGAATCCTGGTGCACACCAGCTGTGAGACAGAACACTGTTCATACTTGAGTGATTAGGTCCTTGTAAACAGCCTACACTAATTCTACCAGTGTTTCTGGGACTTCAAACCAGTACAGAATGGCCCAAATCAGCTTTCTTGGGACCTTGTCATATGCTTTCTCCAAATCTGGGAATGCTCAATTGGATTCCTTTCTCATCTCTAGCTTCTTCTCAACTATCTGTCTCACTGCAAACTTCAGCTCAGTTGTGTTGCATCCTGACCTGAACCCAAACTGCTTTTCTCCCATCTTACTTTCTACTGATCTGTGCATCCATTTATCAATCACCATCTCTAGAACTTTCATGCAATGTGACAGGAGTTTGATACCTTTGTACTTCCCACGGTTGCGGATGTCCCCTTTGTTCTTGTACACTGGTATGAGTATGCTTATTCTCCGGGTCTATATTATAAGATCGATGTTTGAAAACATCGAACAACATATGGTCGACACCATATGGTCGATGTATTCAAACACTGACCTTATAAAAACACAAAAAAAAAAAAAAAGAAAAGAAAAAAGTACCCTAACGAGTTTAAGCAGGGGGCAAGCCCGCCTGCACCCTACACCTCCCCCGCTACTTAAATATACAAACTCCGAGACTGCACTACATTGTAGTAAACAGAAATCTCCTCTTACGGAGATTTCTGTTTATATGCTCAAGATTATGAGCATTCGATATTCTCGTGTTGACAATGTCAGATTCGACATTGTCGGCTTTCGAGAATATAATATAGACCCTCTTTTCCAGTCATGTGGGATACGCCTTTCTCTCCATACTGCTATGAGTAGCCTTAGGAGCCATTTCTCCCCTAGCTTACCCAGTATCTTTTTCATATCTGTTGTGACCTCATCTGAGCCTTCTAGTTTTCCTGACTTCATTTTCCTTAGTGCTGTTCTTACTTCTAAGGTGGGCTTTTCTTCTTCTCTCATCAAAGGCTGTGTCTGGGACAGTATAGCTTCTGTGGGATTTTCTTCATTCAAAAACAGCTTGAAATACCCCTTCCAGCTGCCTTTGATGTCTTGTGGACTGGCATCCCTTATGCAGGGTGTCTGACTATCTTTTTATATTTCTGTCTTTGTCTTGCAACCTGATATAGTTACTTTGTGCCAACTACTGAGTCACTTTCTAGAAGTTGGTAAAGTGCCTCTGATGCCCTGTTCTTTGTTATTGCAACTCCTTTCTTAGCTTCTTTGTTAGCCAACCAGTATTCTTTCATAGCCTGGTCCATCTTTTCTATCTCCCACTTTTTCCTGCACTCCTTCTTTCCTTTGATGACTACCTGAACTTCTGCATTCCACCACCAACTTTCCTTATGTACCTTATTTCCATACCTGGCTTGGCCACGTATTTGTTCTGCAGTCCTCACACATGCTGTTTTGAGGTACTACCATTCTTCCTTATCTCCACCTATTTCCTTCTCCTCTTCTTGGGATGCTAGAGCCCTGAGTAATTCCTTGAACTGTTATATTTTCTCTCCAGTCAACTTCTAGGTCTTTAGCCTGGTCTCTGTTGACCTTAGAGCCTTCTCTGGCTATTTCTTGCAGCCGTTGTGGCAACCAGTGGTTTATGCTATGGGCTGACTTTTTCACCAGGGATGACTTTGCAATTACTGATTATACACCACTGCCCTTTCATTACTATAAATAAATCTACCTGAGTTGCATGTTGGCCACTCTTGTATGTGATCTTGTGACTGTCTCTCTTTCTGAGCCATGTGTTAGCTGCTATCAAGCTATTTGCCAGACAGACAGAAATCTAGAATAGCCTCTCCTTCTTTATTCCTGTTGTCCCATCCTTGTGGACCCAGGCAGTCTTTATATCATGTTCTGTCTATTCCGATATGTGCATTCAAGTCACCCATTATCAACACCAAGTTATGTTGCCCTGCTTTATCTAGTAGGTTTTGCAACTGCTGCATGAATGCACTATTTTCCTCACTATCACAACCCTGCAGTAGGGCATAGGCTGAGATTATGATTGCTGCCCTATCATTACACTGGAGTCTGAATGCCATGAGTCTATCAGCAATTCTGATGACATTCCCTCACTGCCTTCTAAAGCCTCTCTCTCACCACAGTTCCCACACCATTTCTAGGCTGTCCCCCTCCTGCGTAGTAGACTCTGGATCCCAAGCCAGGTAACTTTGCTGCACTGTCCTTCCATCTTATATCCTGGATACATAGGATTGGCAGCCTCCTCCTTACCATCATGTCATCCACTTCCAAGCTGCGTCCTGTCAGTGAACCTACATTGTGTGTAGCAATTCTTAGGTTATGTTTGGCATATGCCTCTCCCCCTGAGTGTCTCATTACCATTTAGCACAGCCACAGAGACAGTGCTCGGTGGTGTCACACATCTCTGTGCAAAAAGCATTGTGGTGGGTCTGTCTCAGAAATGGAAATGGATACCGCAATGTGTACTTATTAATAAGTATTATAACACTTCAGATGTAAGCTTGTTGTACTAAATATTAAACTGAATATTGAAACTAGTTTCTTATTTTTGTGCAATCATATGAAATATATTTCATGTTGTTTGTTTGCAAATATCAACAGGTTTCATGAAAAAAAAAAGTTGTTTCCCACTATATAATTTTGGATATCACAAATGTTAATTTGTTGGATCTGATGATACGAGTTTCATAGCCTACAAGTATACATGCATGCTTTAGAGGGTGAAGCTCACTTTTTACAAATTATATGTCCTGATTAACCCTGTTACTCTGCCATGATTTTTTTTCCACAGATTTACACTTCGCTCCAATGCAAAAGTGACAATGTTTTATCACTGCACTGCCTATAATTGTAAGGGTTTAGAGGTGAAATTTTCAAACGTAATGTTTCAGTAACTTTCTAGTTACGCTCAGCAGTTAAGCAGTTTTAGTATGCTATGCCATTTGAGGACATTATGATTACATGTGAAATTTTCAGTAATATAATGGCACAGTAGCATTTTAGTTACATTCAGCATTTAAACAGTTTTTAGAGTGTATGGCATCTGAGAACATTATTAGTTCACCTTGAAATGCTTCTGCAGTTTCATAGACTTGTAGTGTACTACAGCTGACACCTGACTAGAGTGCATCTTTTTGCTGACAGAAGGGGACAGCATGTCTTTCTAGTTTGTGCAAGTATGAGTCTAGTGATCCGTACCTACCCTCCCCCCGTCATCCATCACCCTTCATCTTCTACTTGTCCCATGCAGGGTTGAAAGCCTTTGCCGGGTCAGTACCCATCACCTATATTATTACATCATGAATGTGCTAATGCCTTGTACAGCAAAACAGGTTTGTGGAACCTGGGAGACATTTCTGTTTCTTTTGCCTGACTTAGGTGCCTACTGATCACTGAAAGCAGGCGCAAGGGATAATATTACATTTGTATTTTTAATGTATCTCAACATCTGGAATAGTCTGACAGGATGCACTGTTCTGGCTGCAGTCTGAAAATATTATAAGTTCCTTTAAAGTATTTATCACATTAATATCAATTCACACTCTTCAAAACAAGACATATAATTTAATTTAAACTAGAGCTTTTGACATTTTACAATATTTCCTTGGAGTTAAACTTTAAAATTTCTGTTTGTAAAGTGTTTAAAGTTGTAAACAATAGTTCTAGAAATATCAGAAATGTTATAGACTGACAACCGTTCATCTAAATATAGCACAATTACTTTCTTATGATGAAAATACATATTTTTGCTAAAAATACATTTTGGATTTTTGCATCTCAAATCCACAAAGCTGAATTACACATTATATATACTAACTGCCAACATGCTGAGAAAAAAGACCAAAAATACAGGAGAAGAGTGAATCTTGAAGGTCGCTGTTCCTCCTTAAAATGTCTTTTTGCAGGGGTGGATCAAGCCCCCCATCACCTTTGAACTTATGTATACCAGCTCAGAGATCACCATAGCTTGGAGAAATGGGAATATTCTGAGAAATAGCATCTCGGACTTAATATATGTAAGTCCATTCTTTCAGCCTTTCAGTCTCCATATTTCAGGACTCACTCTAATGGGCCCCACTATTTCAGATGGTTACCATAATGTATGGTATAATAAGATGTACCATCCATGTAACCCTTCAGATCCTGTTAAAAGTGGGTTGCACTTCACAGATTTGTTTTATTTCAGATGGCATTTAAACAAGCATTTTCCTTTCTCTTGTAGCACTCCTATTTTTGGTAAAGATTGAATCCTAATTGAAGCAGTAACATGTACATACACAGACACACACACACACACACACACACACACACACACACACACACACACACACACACACACACACACACACGGCAGAGCATCTGTAGTCAGAGTACAGCAGACCACTGATATTACGGCTATGTATGTATTTGTGTCAAAGGAAAAAACTTCAAAGACCAATACACGTAAGGTTCAGATAAGGCACATTTAATAACTTGCTGCAAGGAGACAAAAACATGCAAATACAGAATTTTGCCTAACTACTAACAGGAAGTATGCTATTCTTATACTGTTCTACAAGACATTGCCTTCTATGGTTGACGTAATCAAACACAACTTTCAGTATTGTTCTACAACAGATGTTACTCAGATTTTCTGCTGACATGACTGGATTTATGAAAAACATTTTGAGAAAAACAACCTGTCCTTGTTGGGCTCTAGCCCGTTACAAGCTTCTATTGTGTAGTTCTAATACATGTGTTACATTTCAAGGTACTTTTCTAGCTTAGGCACAAGCAAATGCTGATTGCAGTTCATATTTTCAAGCAGTCTTTGTTTTGATTATCTATAGCTTCTGCCGCTGTGTATTTTCTCACAGCACAAACGGAACTCCTTGTCTAAGTCTCATACAAGTGATACATCTATTCATTATTTTCCTGACACAAGCAGAAATTATCTGCTTCCTTGTAAATTTCCAAAGCATAAGCAAAGATTATAACTGCGCATATTTCATGACAATACAAGGTTAGAAAGCTTCTGCAATTTGTACAGATTTTATGCAGTGTGAAATAGAATAAATGTGTTAACCCTTTTCAAGCCTTAAATGCACTAAGCATATTACTAATACATACACTAATACATATTTTTCTGACAATTTGGTTTATGTGAAAAACACAGTGTCCTGCAAATATAGTTAGACAAAAATCATGCTCAGTTTAGGAGGAATTTAATTGAGTAAATTAGAACTAAGCACTGCCACCATTAACTTATTCATTCAACAGTCTACCATCCTTCCATTGCTGTCCTCATCTTCACATCTTCTCCACTTGCTCCAATTCCTGTTGAATGCCAGTGTGGATTCTCTTTCCTCCATTCATTCTGACAGTTCATTCCAGGTAAACATAACCTTCTCCATCAAAAAGTGCTTTCACAGATAGCAGGAGTAGGTCCCTGCAAACTGTCACCTATGCCTCCTTCTTTCCCTTCTGTCACCTCTTTGCATCTTTTTCACATGATCTTGTCCACTCGTACATGTCCCCCTTGTCTTGTCTGATGCCTCATAAGAAAATCTTTTATTTATCTAGTCTCTGGTCATAATTTGTCCTATCCATTCCATGCAGCATTCTAGTAGCTTCCTTCTAAACTCATAACTGACTGATGCTCATCTCCTTGTAATGAATTCAGAACTGCACACAATACTCCCAGGGCCCAGTAAAGCAGGAGCTAATGTAATTTTAACTACATTAGATACAGGGACCTGTCATTGCACTTTCTCTCTGCTCCTGGCAGTCTAGTCCAAGTTTGACCAACAGTCCCAGGTCCTTTTCCTGAACTAGTACCATAAGTACCACTTCCTCCATCTCATATATCACATCAGAAGAGTTTTGCCTAGATGAAGTACTTTGCGTTTGTTTGTGCTGAACCCCATATGCTACCTTTTGGCATTCATGGGCAATCTTTTAATGGCCCTCCTTTGACTCTTTCCCCATATTCTGGTTCTGCTCTTAATTTTGCATGACTAGTGAAGAGCCTAATTCTTTTCTTTGCTTTCTCTCAGACATTTCTGAACATAGTCATGACTACAGGACCCGGGAATTACTGCTGTTATAATCCACTAATCACCATCCTTATTCCAGACATTGTGTGCTCACCTCCTATCATTAACCATACAGCAATCCAATTCCTTTGCTGTGATCCTGCCTTCACTATGGAATTAGACAAAGAACAATGTGAAGTTCAGAAAGACTATATATCTATCAGGACTTCTACTCAAGTTCTCTCACAAACCAGATTTAAAACTGCCTGCTAGCCACAAAGCTGTTTTGCCTGTTGTTCTGGAGAGTGTTGTCCTTGAATAAAATAACCAGCCTTTCTCTCAAGATTCTCTCCACGAAATTCCCTTCTACTGCTGTTTTGCTAACAGTTCAGCAGTTCTCTAGGATTTCCTGCTCCCTCCTTTATACAAATGACAAACAGTTTCTGTCTTTTTGTTCTCATGTACTTCCACAGTGGACAATGATTTGGTAAAAACATGTCAGCATACCTGCCAGCAATCTGCCAACATATCAGGTCCCTGTGCTTTGCTCTCCCTTAGGCAAGTGACTTCCTTTGCTACCTCCTGCCCCTGTTTGCTCTCCTCATTCTGTCCCACCTTTCTAGCAGCATGCCATCCTCCATTTGTTTTTCCTTATAAAGACTAAGGCTTTTCCACTTCTCCTCGCCTTTCTTTTTTCCATGTCTAATGTACACTATCTTTTGCTCCAATCATTAGTCTTATCTTCCTATGTAACCATAAAGGTCTCCTCCTCTTTTAATTATTTTGTCTGCTTATCAAACCCTTGTTCATGGAGTCTGCATGTCCTCTCTGTGGTCACGTGGGTTTCCTCTGGGTGCTCTGGTTTCCTCCCACATCCCAAAGACATGCTGTAGGTGGATTGGATACACTAAATTGGCCCTAGGCGTGAGTGTGTGCATGTGTGTGCCTTCTCTGGAAGGTTGGGCGATGGGCTGGCAACTCAACACCATAAAACTTCACTGCCAATCATGAGCGGACAGGTGATCCACTGTGGTGACCCCTAACTGGGAAAAGCTGAAAGAAGAAGAAGAAGATCAAACCCTTGCTCATAGCCTCAAGTACTGCATTCCTGAACCATTCCCATAACATGTTTAATCCTGCAGTCTGTTTCCAGTCTCCAGTTTCATCATTAACCATCTCCCCAGTTTGTAATACTCAAGTCTCCTAATATCCAACACTATCATCTTTGTCTTTATAGTCTTACCTTTCATCCCACTATAAACCACACAGTGACAGGATAATTGTTGGCTAATGGTGCCCTCATGTGAGTATCACTGAACCTCTCTAACTTAGTATCGCATGCAGACTTTTTTCCAGTTCTACATCCATTTACTGAAACTCTCATGGTCTAAGATATCAGTCAACCTCTGCTGCCTCTCCAGCCTGGTGGTTGGAATCTCCCACTCTCTTCTTACAAGATTCAGAGCTCTCAAAATTTTAACCCACTCTTAAAAACTAGTACAAGTCTATATTGTTAAAACTACAGCCATTTCAGGCTGGGCCCATGCCTAATAATGTTATGAATGGCACAGCAGCATCCACTCTCTCAAACTCAACCCAGTCAGATAAGATTTATAAAGATAGGTACATTAGGCTACATATGGACTTTTACCACCTTCAAGCAACCACACAACCAGTACTCTCAAAGCAAGATATAGTAGCCTTGGTGTAGAGAAGTTCTTATGCATGAACTTGACTGTTATAATTATGTGGACCTCACACTGACACACACACACTGCAGTCACTATGGAACTGCATGTGATATCAGTTAACAGTAAAAAGATGTAACATGCCACTGACAAAACACAAGTGGCAGTCAGAAGCAAAACGTATCACTATTTTGCCAACAGCTTTAAAAGCTGTTAGCCACTTTCTTTTGCCACACATTTGTTTTTCGCTGATAGTAAGTACATCAGGACAGCTAAAACTCACAATGGATTGCAAACAATTATGACTAGGTCTTCAGTCATAATCACCTGTTATGTGTTCATGGAATGCATTTAAGAGAGTTGAAGCTCTCAAGATAAATTTCTTGAATATACTTCTTTAACACAAAATGGTCATGATCAGAGACAAGATCGTAATCATAGGTTCATAGGTAGGTACTAGGCTATCGGTACCATAACTTAAGCCACCCAAGATATATTTATGTCATTATGTTGACGTACCACATTATTGAAACTCATTTTGTCGGCACCATAACATCAAAAGCTCACTTAATCGAACTCCCAGAAAAACAAAAATGGCTTCCGGGAATGTAACCACATGGTCACCATTGAAAACCAGCAAAATGAAACACACAAAACCCACCAAAGTGGGGGGGCTGTGCCCCCCACACACCCCCAACTAAATATACCAACTATGAGATCTCAGTAATGTGGGGTAAAGGGCAAAATTCTCCATGGTGACCAAGTGCTTACATTCCTGAAAATTCTAGATCTGGCTAGTGGCCCAAGTTTTATTTCAGAGGAGACAGCTTTATGATCTTATCTGATCTGTGAAGATGTTACACTGTGTGTGTGTGTGTGTGTGTGTGTGTGTGTGTGTGTGTGTGTGTGTGTGTGTGTGTGTGTGTGTGTGTGTGTGTGTGTCTGTGGAGGGGGAGGGGGTTGCAACCTTCACCCATGTTCATGAGGGCTAGCGCGAGTATCTTTGCACCCCTAGTGGGCATATGGACTAACTGGAATGTTTGGGCCTGTGAGTTTGGGGTTGTGTAGAATTCACAGTTTATAGTGGTGTAATTTACGTTCCCCATGAATATGCATGAATATGATATTGGTTTGACTGGAGAATTACTCTAGTACATTTAATTACCTCACTGCTTATGCACATTCACGCCGGCTTGCCAATCTTTGGTACAAGGCTGCAGCTTGTCTCATTGCTTTGGCTGCTTGGATGCTGTGTATGCAAATACATTTATTTGTAACCTTACCACAGAATTCATTACTACAACTGCAGAAATGGCCAAGTCCCTTACAACCAAGTCCTACTGCACCCCCACCAGCAAAAGATGTAGGTCCAGAGGACTGAACTGCACTGTTACAGCCATACTGCATCCCCCCCCAAAAAAAAATGTATAGACCATTACTTGACACTGCAATATATTATCTATTTTACCCAATCACACTCATTGCCTTTTGTTTACAGTACAAGGGTAGAATAACTGTCAAACTTGCTTACAAGGCAGTCTGTGACAAGCCTCAGTGTCACATTATAGCAGTCAGTTCCACAGATGTCCATTCACGCAGGTGCTGGCATTCAGCACAAAGCATCCATGCCACATCACAGTACCTGGTCAACAAAAACTAAATAAATATCATAACACATTATCCCTCTTTCCTTTTCACTTCTCTGCTGCTGTCAAAGAATTACTGAAGGTTTATCCAATTTACAGACTAATGCAAATATTGTACCATTACATTTTGTTTACTAGAATGTACATATACAGTGTAATCTGAACTACTTGTGTGATTGCTTACATATCTGCCTTTTTGCTTATGAAATGTTTTGAATTTCATCCAGACTCACCCTGAAATTGGTCAGTGCTGATCAGTGCACTACACAAGTAAACAAATATTACACACACACACACACACACACACACACACACACACACACACACACACACACACACACATATATATATATACACACACAAACACGCACACACGCACACACACACACACACGCACACACACACACACACACACACACACACACACACACACACACACACACACACACACACACACACACACACACAGACGCACACATATAGACACACACACACACACACACACACACACACACACACACACACACACACACACGCACTGTATTATATATATATTTTTATATATGGCCTATAATAAATCAAGCTTTACCCACAATTGCAAACAGATAATTGATTGCATACAAAATACTAAATAAATTGCCATACAAGCAGCAACACAGAGTTACCTCAATATTACAATATTACAGTGAAATGTAATCTGCAAAATAAAATGTAAAAACATTAAGAATACCTAAATTAGACCAATAACAAAAACTTATAACAGTCACTAGTTTATGCAAACACTGCAGCAGTGGTTCAGTCCATCACCCAACCAAGTAAATTGTTATAGCAAGTGACTAACGGTCAGTGCTACACTACAGAAACACACAATGGCTCATGAAGGCACTAATAGAGGCGCAAACAAACAGCAGAAAGCATGTGCATACATTTACAAAATTAATAAAGGCAAAGCAGAAATCAAAAGCCTAGGCAGTCAGCATCATTGATGAGGACTGCAGTTAAGTCATCACTGTCATGGGATTAAAATAGCATAATTTTAGTATATTTCCCTGCTTTGTGAAAAGATCTTTAGACTTGTTTGTTCTGCTTAATTACAGATGATTTTTGCTCAATATGCGCTGTATACTGAAAGTCTAAGGAGTACGTAATGGCTTTGGCCCACTGACCAACATGCTACCAATTGTCACACTGAAATGCTAAACGGTATCAATGTTGCATATGTGCAACCCAAATCGTAACGAGAAACACCGCTAGAGAAGTATGAAGAACGTTAATAACATGTTCTTATTTAAACAAGGCAGCATAACCTCCACAGCAACACAAAGATCTTAGTAGAAAAAAAGTCAGACAGATGAACATGAAATGGCGCCATAGACAAAGGGTTCCATGACACCTACCCCCATGCTTCCTACTTCCCCTCTCCCATATATATTCCACAGTGCCTCACTCCTGGTTCCTCATCACAGCCTCCCCATATTATCCAGTTTATTATTTTTTAACCTTCTCTGACATGTTTACATTATTTTTCAGATTAAGAAAAGTAATGCAGACAACTTGGTTAAATCCTCCAGCTGCAAGAGACAAATTACAGAGAGCAAACACAAATTACAGTACAGTAAGAGGTAAATGGCCCAAGACCATATGTCTCAAATGTCCCATATTTTGCAGAATACTCATGATTTTTTTAATCTTAGCTTTGACCTGTCCCTCATAAGTTCTCAGGTAATCAATGATGATTACTGTTGTCAATAATGTGATAGCTTACACTTGCATTACTATTGTTTAGAAAATGTACATTGATGCAAAAAGTTTTCATTTAATTACATGACAGTGCTATATAAAAATAAAATGTTTTATTTTTTACAGCCTTTGTGACACAATTATTTGAGAATTTTGCTTTCTCAGGAATCCCTGAAAATGTAGTTAGAAGGTTTGTCAAACAATGTGTTTCCAATTAGTTGGGAGTAAGGATTAAAATTTGAGGACAGAAAGAGGCTATGATGCAAAAAAAATAAATGCGCAACTGTAAGTAGGTGGGTAGTACAAGGCAACAGTGCATGAACTTTATCTCCTATTGTGAGCTATCAATCACAGCAGCAAACAGCTCAAATTACCTTCGCTACTTTGGTAGATATGAAGGGGAGTTGTTTAGGGGGAGAAGAGATGAGTTTAAGGACTACGACTCAGGCATAACAAAAGAATGAAAAATGACCATTTTAGAAAGGAAAATAAGTAACAGGCACTGAGAATGCTGTTCTGTGTGATCATTCCATTTTGTCTTTTAAGTAGTGATTGAAAAGCAAGAAATGGTAATTAAACCTGACTGAGTAAAAGAAAGCAGGGTATATGTGAAAACATATGTAAAGTCAATGCATTGACAGGAGCTTAGCGGCTATGATGTACTATATTAAAGCCAAACACTGCATTGTGGGATACCTAGAGGTAGATTAAAAAAATCAAGATGCTGGACCCCATGTGGGCAGACTCTGGAATTACATTTAAAATATAAAAAAAGAGTATATAGAGTCCAAAAGAGGTGTTAAAATGTAGGAAACATCAAGATATAACAAAACAAACATGTTTTCTCTCGTCTGTGTGTGTGTGGTTCTCCTTAAAAATGTATTGCAATATATGTCTAAATCCAAATATAAGTCATAAGACACTTAGAAATGTTTAGCTATGAAATGCAAAAAAATTAACTTTTTTTCTCAATAATTGTTCAGTCAAATGCCTTCAAGAAGAGACTAAACTGAAAACTGCATTGCAATACAGTTAAATACTGCACCACATTTAAACAGTTCAGCAAATCTTGAACAGCTAGTCTCTCTTTTACATCATATAATGTCAATCACATATTTAGAAGGGTCAAATAAAGACTCTTCTTCTTCTTCTTCTTCTTCTTTCGGCTTTTCCCGGTTAGGGGTCGCCACAGTGGATCACCTGTCCGCTCATGATTGGCAGTGGAGTTTTATGATGTCGAGTTGCCAGCCCAGCGCTCAACCTTCCACAGAAGGCACATACATGCACACACTCACTCTAAATACAAAATATGTACATTATACTAGATTCTGCCATGGTAGGCCTTATGGAGACACAATATTATATTTTAAAATCAGGTATGCTTCTAAGACATTTACTGCCTGTAAACTATCACCATCTCTAGGTAAATGTTCAAATGCTACATTCAAAAATGTAAAACCATCAAAACTTCCAACATGAAATTCTTGTGCATGATCTTCAACTGGATTAGCAAAATTTCTATTTTTCACATTTTCTACATTTTCCTGAATTCTCAGTTTTATTCTTCATTTGCCTAATATACCACTTAACAAATTCACAAAAGTATTTACTGCCATAAGCAATCATACTAATCTCACATGAAAATATTCTCTTATTTTCAGCTTTTTGCTATTAATAACTATATGTCTTTATTTCATAACATATGTGCACCTTGCACATTTAAACTTATCTAAGTATAACATTTTGGAGGGAATGTACCTTATAGGATAGAATCACAGACCTGGAATGAAAAAAACTGGATTCTTAGGCAAAAGTTTTTAGGGTGTAATCAGATAACTCAATTTTCCTATTCTTTTTGATAACTTTTGTAAAAAAAGGTCTGTAAATGTCACATATTTTGCAACAGAAAATAGCTTATCCTGATTTTCTCTTAGGTTCATAGGTATATACTGGGATAATGTTCACCAGGGCCTTTATATGCTTAGCTGGGCAACCCAACCCAATTGTGTCCTTATGTATCATAGACATTTAATAGCAAGGGGTATGTTAGTTAGGAGGTTTGTAAAGGTTATGTGGTGGGTATATTAGTTTAAGCCTTTATAAAAATCGAGGTTCCCTATGTAGCTTTATTTAATCATAACAAGTTCAGAGTTGTATGCTAGGCTAATTACCACAAGGGCCTTTTTAAGTCTAGTCAAGCATCTCAAATGTACCCGAGATGAGAATCAAACCCCCGTGTACTTTTTATCTGTGAGGTGAACACCCTAACCATTACACCAACCTCCACAACAAGCCATTCAACCACTGTGGCTTCCCCAAATTACCTATAGGGTATATGTTCATCATGTTCCAGAACACAATGCATCACTCTCTTCTGTACAGACTGAATATAATCCCTCCCATGTAATCTAATTTTAATTTCATCCACCAATGATTCCAAAATTTCCTGATCTGTGACATTACATTTAATTTACACAAATTTACCTAATGGTAGGGATTGTGACAAATGGGGATGAGCACTCTTGGCATGTAGAAAGTTACTGTCGGATATATATATATATATATATATATATATATATATATATATATATATATATATGTATATATATATCCTAGCTTTAAAAGTATTGCCAATATTATTCAAAAGGTTAACACCAGTATCAGTAATCAAAAAATAAAATCTAATCTCACATTTTGTTTTCCATTTAAATTATGAACAAACAATCTTGTATCTGGCTTATTAATCCTATATAGCAATAAAATACCATTTATACATCAAGTATAACTTGAAGACCTTTCCAAACAGGATTTTTTTTAATTCTGTCATAAATAAATCGACATAGACAGGGAAAATGTGTCATCATCCCTTCCTCATTTTTGAAGAAACTATTTTTCTTTACAAGCAAACAAATTATGAGTTAAACTAAAATGAAATAAAGAAAATATAAAATATGAATGTGGCCTTTCTCCTTAAGAATATGGCCTAGCTTTAATTCTAAGCTCATAAGATATGGTCATATGTAAATTTTTCACATCCAAGCTCAGCCAAAAAGGCATCTTGCCATATAATACAATTAAATCTATCAACCACATCATCTATATTCCTAACAGAGGACGCAGTTTTATCAACAAAGATTTTAAAGCACTATCCAATAAACAGCCCACATTTTTGCTGAAAACTACCTATCCAGATACTATAGAGTGGCCAGGAAGATTAAATACATTTCTTATGAATCTTAGGAAGTATTTAAAAAAATGTCTTTTATTGGATGTTTAATATAAAAGAAAAATATTATTGTAAGTTAAACCCAATGCAACTTCTCTGTTCAGAAGATCAATAACTGTGTATTAAACTTGTGTAAAATGTTTTGCTCTAGTTTCAAATATTCATTTTTATTGTTCATTAAAGCATTACACATTCACTTTTAGTCACTTCTATTTAATTCAACAACTTTGCTCAATTTTCCACCTTATAAACTATTTACCTCTTTCTTGTGCTGCTTAACATAGCTTAAGAAAGTTCTCCTTTAGACAAATTAGAATTTCTTGGAAACCATACATGTTTGATAAATTAACTGCATAGTTCTTGTTTATAGACTATTTCAAATACATTTATAACACCATTTTTTATTAATAGGCATAACATATTTTTCATTTAGAAATATAATAACTCGATCCATTCATCACATTACCCAAAGTAAGCATTATCTTGTTCAAAATATGAGTCATCTTCATAAAAATAAAGTGATAAACTGCTGATATCAAGCTCATTAAAATTCAGAAGCTGTTACCCAGTCTCTCATGTGGCTTTTTCTACACAATCTGAAGAAGTCAATTTGTATGCTGTCTTCTGTGGGAAAAGTTGTGGATGTAAAAGACAATACTTTTGTTAATAAAATATTTGCACCAATTTCTAAAGAATAATAATCACATTTAATACCTGAAAATGTATGTTATTTTTAATACCTCCTCCTTCTTCTGGGGTACCTGCCCTGAAATGAGCCTCTTGCAACTGTTTCTGCATTTGAGTTTATTTTATTTCTACCAAACTTAACTCAACTTGTTTACCCTGAAGTTCCTCAAATGATGCAAACCAATTGTTTGTGCCTTCTTTACTGGAAACTGGTATAACAGTGCTTCTAGAATGGCTGCAGTTATTTTACACATACATTGAATCTGCCATCATTACCATGAAAACAATTTATTATTTGAATGGTCTTTCCAGTCATTATTTAATTTTATATATTTATTTTTATGTTTAAATGTTAGAATCTAAAGTGTTACCTTGTCCTTTTATTTCGCTTAATTTTGCTGACTACAGATCTGGATGAACCTCATTTTTATTTTTACTTTCCTTTTGATTGATTTATTTTACAAAGCAGAAATTCTCATGTTCATCAGATTAAATCAAAATGTTAAACCATTCTTTACCAGGGTTTCCATAAATCGTAACCTTCCATAGGGAATGGATAAGCTATATATTTATCAGACCGCAAACCCTTCAGAGTAAGGATTGTTTTGATGCATTGCTGCAAATTAGTTTTATCTGATTGTAAAGCTCTTTCTTTCGTATAGCAATCTATTTATTTTATATTGCAATGAGGCAGAGGAAGTGGCATCAGCCTTCTCTATTAAAAGAGTTATTAGTTTCCATTCTTTACTGGTGATTCTGGAACACTTTATTACAGTCTCTATATTAGTTTAATTTTGCTAAAGTTGTGATTTGTACTAATGCTTGCAATTGCCATAATGAATTATTCTTCACACTTTAACCAAAACTATGCTTAAAAATACATACACATCCACACAACTATTATTTACCATAACGGCATTTAATATGATAAACTTATTTTGTAGTTAGACTATTTATGTGATCCGTTTAACTATACAATTGACATAATATGATGTAAAAAGTATGATGGTCCCTATAAAAAAATGTTGATTTAATTAAGAATGGGGTAGTATGTAATCATAGTAAATAATGTTGTTTCAGGCTAGTCTCAATGTAAAGGAATCTGACAAAAGTGCTGGGAGAATAAGGTTAATCTTTTTCACTTTGTAGCTGCATGCATGTAAGTGTGTTATTTTTAAGTTTATTTTTGTTAAAATGTGAAAAAAATACTAAAGTCATGCTTTTATTTATAAATGGTGTTAGCAGGATTGTTTTGTATGTGAGAAGCACACATGATGGGTGTGGAAATGCTGTATTTAGGGTATAGTTATTTTTAAAGAAGGACCCTGTTTAAAAGGTTTTACTGGAGACAATGTTAGTACAGTGCAAAATAAAAGGCATATACTACTGAGTGAGCAACTTAGCTTTCAAACGTTCCAAATTTCCTGGGAGCATCCATTTTTAAGCTTAAAAAAATCTTTAATCCCTGACTGCCCAAGTCGGGTACTTGTGCACCCGAGATTTGAAGTAAAGCAACCTCTGTTCTGGCTGTAGATGTCTCAGCCAATCAGAACGTTGCATTATTGCATCTAATTTGGATGCAGCATCATCCAGTTTCTTGCTTTCATTTTGTTTACTACCTAATATGTGACAGCAGACTTTAACTGGCTTTTTTTTTTCAATTAGGTTCATTGGTCCACATATTAAGCATTGTAGAAGTTGTTTGTTCATAGTACCCAGTATGTCTAGCACAAAATAAAATGCAGTAACTGTGCCTCATCCCTGAAAGACCCATTTATGGCCATCGCCAAAGTCAACACAATTGCATTGTTACCACAATATTAATTTGTTTCATATAGCTGAATAACTGGGCATGCTCCTGGGCTTCCTTGTGCAACAACTACAAACCTTGAAAAGCACCCAATAAGATTAACTACTTCACAGGACAATTTATTTACTAAGCAGGGAATATACATGTTTTAAGAATTCCAGCTATTGCTTAACTGCTATACCAGTCTGAATATATCCAATAAAAATACATGTATTGTACTGTCTTAAATGTTATTTACCAAATACTTTCTGGTTTTAAGAGAATAATTATTCTTCTGCAAGAAAAATTAAATTAATCCTAATATTAAGAGTAGGGGTATCTTTTGAAATACCTATACTGAGGCATTTCTACTTTTTGTAGGAAAAAAAACACAGTCAACCAATGCAAAGTGTTTATTTATTGTTTATTACAAAAAACACTTGTTTGAAGAGTTTTGGTTATTTCTGTTTTATATAAACTTTGCCATTTAGTGCTGTGAAAGTACTGGATAACTATATAAAATCGGACTGCATATAAGCACAACTATCAAATAATAAAATAATAAAATGTACATTAAGAATAGAGAGGAATTCCTCATTTTCTTTCTCAAACTGCTCTAAAATGATGCCCTGTGTCTGTATAATTAAACTTGTGTGGGCGTATCCATTAATATGTTTATTTAAATATGCATATATTATGTTAATTAGGTGTCCCTGATTTTAAGGTACTTTGTCCCTGATTCTCTCATCTGGAGGTTGAGCGGTATGATAAGCAATACAGGAACTGAAAAGAGGAGGGGTTCATGGATTTTGAGGGGGGGTGCTGTAAGTAATACAGGAATGGTGCCATGGTTGAGTGGGAGTACGATGAGATTATTTCCCAGCTAGGTAGGATTGTTTCAAAGCCCCATAGCATCCACACCTTCAAATTCATTATTATTCTTATACAATGAAATAATTCAAAAGTTAATTCCCTCAAAGTCATGTGATTGCTGAGAATGTACATAGCAACATTACCATACAAGTTATGCTGTAGGAATGTTCTGGCATACAATGTCAAATTCCATGAAAATCTTTTATTTTTCCAAATACTCTAATAGGTGAAATTGGGAATTTTCTAACATTCTAACAAAGACATTGGAGATCTCCAAACTCTGGACCCCACGCAGTTTGGGTTTGTAAAAGGCAGATCATGTCTCCTAAACTTGACAGACTTCTTTGAAGTAGTCACCAAAGCCATAGATGAGGGCAAGGTAGTTCACACAGCCTATCTAGATCTCACCAAGGTGTTCAACACCATCCCCCACTCTGGAATTATAGATAAACTAACTAAACTAGGTATAAATCCCTATGTCACAAGATGGGTTGCCAACTGGCTTACTGACAGAACCCACACTGTGAAAGTAGCAGACTCCAAATCAGACTTCAGACCAGTGATAAGTGGAGTACCACAGGGTTCAGTCCTGGGTCCTCTCCTGTTTGGTATCTTCTTCTCTGAAGTACAGGCTAACACAGAAGGTCTTTGGCTAACTTAATTCACAGATGACTGCAAACTAGGAGCCATAATCGAAACTCCTAATGATGTGGACATCCTACAAAAGGGCCTCACTGAGACAGATGCCTGGTGTCAAAGCCATGGTCTCAAGCTCAATGTCAAAAAGTGCATTGTCATCCTCTTTGGTAAAAACTCTGTACCCATGAACTACCATATAGGCGGTAGTCTACTTAACACCGAAAGTGTGATAAGAGACCTTGGGACACAGGTGGACAGTAGTCTCTACTTTGATAATCACATCACCACAGTGGTCAGGAAATCCTTCTATGTGGCACACCTCATCACAAAATGTTTCTCATCCAGAAAAAAAGAGGTAATTGTTCCCCTCTACTCATCACTCATTAGACCCATTATAGAGTACAACGCCCCTTTTGGTATGTACCTCACAAGACATATACAACAACTGGAAAGGCCACACAAATACCTCACAAAGAAGATTACTGGCCTCAAACAGATTCCTTACGCAGACCGTCTCAAAAAACTCCAGCTTTACTCCGTCGCATATCACCTACTCAGAGGCGATCTCTGCCTAACATACAAAGCTATGTCAAACCCAGAGCTGTTGGACATGCTCCACTTAAAGAAATCACAGTCCCTCCGAGCTACACGCTCTAGGGACCTAAACCTTGTCACCACAATAAACAGAACATGCTGGAGGGATAGATTCCTGTCCCAGAGACTTCCCATACTCTGGAACAGACTACCTATCTATGTCAAACAAAGCTCCTCATTAGCACTCTTCAAGAAAAATCTTGATGATTGGATGGGTAACAGGAAATTCACCCCAGGATCACTTCTGTGGTTCTGCTTGACAGGGGCACAGGAAAATAATTTTCTTGGGTGGCAAAAGCCAGGGTACCTTTTTGGCTAGGCTTGTATAGGCCCTAGGGCCAATAGCCTAGTACCTACCTATGAACCTATTTACCCTAAAATGGAAAATCAGGATTTCTGGCAACAGAAGGAATGTATCGTATGCACTGTTGTAGCAAACAATTTACTAAAATAAAGTGGACACTTGAGGCAAGTTGCTGTTGAGTTTATTGCAATTTACAGAATCCAACCTATTATTCTTATATCTCAAAGAAATGTGCATTGAACTCATGTTGTCAAATGTACCAAATGAAAAAAAATGCCAAATAAAGAGCAGACTTGGATGTTACACAGTTTCTACCAGGATTCACTAGTCTACTAAGAGTACTAGCAAACTCTCATTTTATTACTCTTACAATGCTTTTACAGAGGCCTCCTCCAAGCTGTATTCTTTCACTTAGCTAGAGAGAAAATAAGTTAAGGTCTGCAGTTTGGTTCTGTGCTGTGGTGTTTACTCTGTGATGTCTGCATGCGGTTGTCAACACTCGCATTTCTAGCATGTTCTTCAGATACCTTCCACCTCCTAAAAACAGTGAGTTGTTTGAATGTGAAAGTTTGGATACATCTGCTTTTAGGACAGAAGACATCACACATGGTTCTATGCTATATGCCCATTTTATTCCCCAGGATAGGCATTAGGTTTCCACACAACCATGAATAAGATAAAGTGGGTATCAGGGAATGAATCAATGAATTAGTTGAATTCCAGGGAGAAACAGGAAAAGATCCAGAGTAAGGCCTCAGTAAAACTCAAAGTAAAATCAGTAGTATGTAGTACAGAGCAATAATGACAAATGTTGTGCAACAGCTTTATTGTTCATCATCTCTTATCACATTGTAGGTGGACTATGTATAGGTCGTTCACAAATCAAAGGGGCTCAGAACATGAGGATACTGAATATTTCATGAGGATCAGTAGAAGATGGTTCCTGAAGGATTTAGTGTTAAGAGTGGGGAGGAACCCTGTAAGGAGGGTGGCCTAATGGTTAAGGTGTTTGCCTTACAAACACAAGGTGCAGGGTTTAAGTCTCACAAGGGATTATTGGCTAGGCTTAAAATGGCTCGCAAGGGCAGTTAGCTTAGTACTAACCTATGAACCTATGAGAATACTCTATCTCCTCTATTCAGCGAGTATCTTCAACACTCAGAGATCATTACTTCATCGACTACAGATCATAGTTTATGATAACAGTAATTAAGACTTGTCTATTAGTCTGTGGTATACAAAAGTCTGGGTAAAGTTATTAAGCATCCAGTAAGTTAATGCCTGGCTGCAGGTTTACTCTAGGAATCAGATGCAATGTGTAAGAGAGTGTGCGAGCAAGAAAAGGTAATGGCTGGGACAGCTCTGTTTTTGGCATTGCAGCCAGTTATCCTTGGATAAGGTTAATCAATAATGCTCCAGTTAGCAGTAAAAAGCATAGCTTTTTCAGGTACATTTTCAAGGACCTAGGTCTATAATGGGAAGGGAGAGTTGGGTTTTTGTCACCTGTTTGTGTCTGCAGACATCCATATACATAGCTAATATAAGACACAGCTGAATACAGGGGCAATAAGTTTTTAAATATATGGTGAGCACATTTTGTAAGATTTTTGGAGACAGACAATCCTGAACTTGGAATTACCACTTTATTTAGAACATTGCAAATTCCCTTGTAGGTATAAGAGAATTTGGAAGTGAAGGGAGGTATAGAATATATGACTGAATAGATCTATAATGAAAAGCAAGTTTTGGATAGCTGGGACTGAAAGCAGCATAACTGAAGCACAGAAACCTCACAGTAACACAAACATGTTATCATTTATAACATTGTACCCCTCATCTGTAAACATATTACTTCTGAGGTCACACAGGGTCAGAGAGATTGGAAAGTTTAAAAAAATCTTTCCCCTTTACTTCTTGTCTGATCTCAGAGAGAATAGTAAACAGCTTTGTGACAAATCAACATGTGACATGCCAATAGGGCAACATATTGATTAAAAAATACAAACTTCAAGCATCAACAAAGCATTATTCAATAAATGATAGTACTCACTTCATTTTGAACTCAGGGTTTCATAACTTACTCTTCAGAGAATAAGTAAGCTGTGTAAGTACTTGTGGGCATATCACAGTTATTACCTGAGGTGAGAAAGGAAGCCAAAGCTGTATTGTGGTCCAGAGCAGTAGTTAGATAATTAGGCACACTGGGTGATGCCCCCTTTGATGGCCCCCAAAGATAGGCAGACATGAAGACAAAAAAAAATTAACTGTAAAGAAGAAACGCAATGATAAAAAGACTGTAATAAGCAGCCAGAGCAATCGTTGTACCAAATTTAAGAAGTTATTATAGAGATACTTTTTACAATAATACAAATTTTGATCATGTAGCAAGCAGATATGTACTACAGCTTGTCACACACTAGTTTTCATTACAACATGTAGCTCAGTTTGACAACTTTGATATGCTGTAGCAAGCAACTGTATACAATAGCTCCATATTAGTTTCAGATGCTGCCTTTCAGTTAAGAAGTTTCACTTTCAGAGTTATGGTTACTTAAATGCTTACCAAAAATGAATTTAATTCAGTTGATAGGTTGATAACTCACTGCTGCCTCTTCAGTGGCACTGTTCTTACTCCCTAAAAATTTTTCCTCCAAGGGGGTGGGGATGGGCACCCATTTCACCCCACTCAAGCTATGGATATGTTGTGGCCTGCGACTTTGCTGACATCCTTCCAGAATGACCCACAACTAGAAAGTAGAACTGTTACATAGTTTGGAGGATTATAAACGTATGCCTCTAAACAGCTTTTTTATTTTTTTTCTTAGCACAATAAATGAGCTATACTGTTGCGCAGCTTCAGTCCTTTGCTATTTCTCCTAAATAGAATCTATTAGCTTGAGTAGAGGTCTTAGCACAGAGGTCATCCATGGAAGATGCCTCCTTTCATATATGGAATAAAGGTAGGGAATACTTATTTGTTATGTAAGGAGAGTTTTGACAGAATTTTATATTAGATAAGCGAGACCATTATACTTGTATGTCAACTACAAACATGGTATGACAAGTATGCGTTTATCTGAAGCATTAGAATCATGTTTTTAGTGGAACGATACCAGAAGAGTGAAGATTGATTGCTTTTAGTTTTTTTTTTTTGTTTATTTTACTCTAGCAGTTGCTGCTTCTCTTGTCACCCTTAAATAATACAACATCTGAAGTAATCCAAAACTGAATATGAACATCAGTTTTATTACATTCATCTAAATACAGTTTCATATTCTAAAAACAAAGATTCATGTCCTTTTATATATGACCTTAAAATTCCTGGTAGCATGTGTTCATGTTTGTATTATGCATCCATTTTACATATGTAAAAATAAATTTGTCTTTTTTTGAAACATGGATATAAAATTTAAAAAACATAAAACGAATGTGGGTGTGCATATGTGGTTGTGAGTGTGTGTCCTGGGGATTCAAAAACAACCTCAGCAGTTGTGGTAAGGACTGAAGTAAAAAGGCCCTGCTTCCACAATGCAGTATTTTCTAATTCAGAGACACATTAGCATCAATAGGGAAAGACTTCAGATCAGCTAATTTACATGTTTCTGTATCGCCATTAACCACCATGAGTGCAAATCAACACTTTCCTGGAGTAGTCGACACTGGTGGTGCATGCATCATGTTGGCACAGTGCTCCCCATTCACTCGCCCACACACACACACACACACACACACACACACACACACACACACACACACACACACACACACACACACACACACATACACACACACACACACCACAGATCTCTCAACTGTCCTTGAGTTATTACAACCTTGAGTTATTACAATGCCCCCAGTGTCTCTTTTAGTGATTTTGTCCCTGCTCTCATAAGTCACAGAACTGTACAGTCAGCCAGTAATGCCAGACATTAGAGTTTCATTCTGCATGGTGAAGATAGACCTGTTGCAGAATTAATGTTTTTAAGTGAATCCTAGTAAAAGCTTAAATAATGTCCCTGGTATGGTCCAGTGTTCCTCTTGGGTCTGTACTGAAACCTTCCCTCACTGTCCCTCACAGCTAATATATTGTCGCAAGCACTGGATCATACCAAACATGATAGCTTTTTACTTCTTAAAATAAGAAAAAAAACTTACTGCACTAACAAAGTGGTTAGTGTAATCAGTTAATGCTCCTGCTCTTTCACTTTACAAACACACACACACACACACACACACACACACACACACACACACACACACACACACACACACACACACATAGTTAAACACACTTAACCAATATTTTGCAACAATCCCAGATTCTTAGTGGTGGCACTGAAGACTAATATTCTCTCTCTCTCTCTCTCTCTCTGTCTGGGGGAGGGTGCAGAGTATGAATCTTATTAATGCATTTGGAGTATGCTATGAAGAATATCCCTGGTGTCTAATGTTTCCTCCTCCCACATCTGTTATGTTGCAAAATGTGATTTTTTTTTTTAGTTTTTTTGTGCATTTAAGCCATGTTACATGCACTATCATTGGTGTCTAGTGTTCTCCATCGACACACATTTTGTTGAATTGCCATTAAGGTGCAATATTGCAAAGTTCTTTCTGATGGCTAGTGTTCCCCTAACCCTAGGTGCTGGTGAGGCATGGGATGAAAGAGTTATCCGTGGTATTTAGTGATTACCCCCGATCCACATTGTCTATCTTTTTTCCTTTAAGACACAGTATATACAGTATGAAAATCTAAAGTTATCCCTGGTGTCTAATGGTTCATACACACACACACACACACACACACACACACACACACACACACACACACACACACACACACACACACACACACAAACACCCAGCACTACCTGTTCACTAAAATCCCTGGTACTTACATCTTCCTCTAGGGATGAACATGAGCTTTTGGCCATGTTCTTTACCACAAGTTGCCAGGAGTGGCAGTGTTAACTTACACAGCTGAGTGATTCCCTGAATCACTCAACTGCATAAATGCTTTACTACAGGCAGTTCTAAGGGAGAGTGCATGGCTAAATAGCATATGTCTCTCCCATGAAATGTCTCATTAGCATTTAGCATTACTGCAGGGACAGCCCACCATGGTTACTAAGAAGTTCATACCTCATGGTAACCTTTCTGAATTGTGGCCTGTGTGTGTGTGTGTGTGTGTGTGTGTGTGTGTGTGTGTGTGTGTGTGTGTGTGTGTAAGGTTGTTCAATAGTATAGCTGTTAAATATACTGAAGATATGCTGCACTAGCATAAAATTATGTTAAGCATTTCATTATGTAAATGAACTAAAGGTCAGAACAATGTCAATAAGTGGTAAAGTTTTAAAATATTTAAAATGGAACTACTTAAATAGCTTCTCTTCAACAATTGTACATTTGTAAACTTCCAGTTGTGATTTACATGTTTGTACAAAACTTTACATATGTACAAACATGTAAATCACAAGTGGAATAGCATCAAAGCTTCCTGAGAACAAAAGAGTTTAATGAATCCATGAAGGCAAACACTACACTCAGGTGTTTCCAGTCCTGAATGTCTAACTAGCCCAGAAAGGATGGCAGTAATTCTACCTTTGCCCCCATGCCCTGAAAGGACTTGTGAGGACCCCATCCACCCTATCTCATCTCCAAATCAACTAGATGGCCATTCATACTTGAAGCTGAACCTAAATGCTGAGTTGTGCCAGCTCAAAGTACCATGATGTAGATTTTAAAGCTACAACCTAAAATAATGGCATGTAAGCACGGCTCTACTGTTTTACAGAGCCCTTTGTTAGTTCTTTTAAAATTGTGAAAACTACAGCAAAAATATCCAGCTAGCTAAATAAATATAAATCAATAAATAAATAAATACATAAATAATGGTTAACTATACCATTTAAATGATGCTGACAACAGTACATGAAGTCAATAGTTTACAATGCAGGTTTGGCTTAGTATTTGGAAAACACACACACACACACACACACACACACACACACACACACACACACACACGCACACACACACCCAAGCACCACACATACACATGCACACATGCACCACACATACTGTGTAAACTAGAAATATTACCATTGGGTGATGTGCTGCTATTAGGAAAGAGAGAAAATTTTAGACTGATGAAAATAAATAATAGTTATCTTTATCTGTCTCATTTGGGGATGGGGCATAGTATTAGTTCAAGACTGCTAAGTGAGCAACACAGGAGAGATGTGGAAAGGTTTAAAATTGTTTTAGTATAAGAAATGAAGAGTGAACCAGACATCATTGTAATATCATTATACTGGATGCCCGCAAAACAAAATAATACTGAATGTTTCCCCTGAAGCCATACTGATTAAATAAGAGATTGTTTACCTGCTGTGTATATCGACTACATACAGCTTTTTCATTTCTAATTCCAAGAACCAGCTGTTTATTTGCACACTGAACTTTTTTGTTGTGGACCGAGACATTTAAATTATTAGTGGACACTTACAGATGCCATTATTACAAACCCTTGTGAAAGAGTGAAAGTATGTTCTAACATCCGCTATGGTTATCATTAGTTCAGCATGACTATAAAATACAGTGCTGTAGCTGTGTAAATGAAAGAATTACCCAAACATATGGGAAAGTGAGGGGTTTACTATGAATAATTGTGTCTTATTTAATTGGCACACAATTAATTTTCCTCCAAGCATCTGCAACTTTGGGAATCTGCTACTCAGTGCAGTGATACTCCCAATGACACAAAATACAAAAATTAATTTTACAAGGGGAAGCCCCCCTGCATCCTGATGTGGTGGCAAGCCCACCTCCCGCACCCCTGATGTGGTGGCAAGCCCCCATAACCCTGATCTCTACAAGGTTTAATTGCTGTCTGATGTGGCCAATATAAGATTTTGCTAAATATTACAGTGTTGTTCTGGTGCTTTGTAGTTTGTGTTTGGATATCAATTTTTACAACATGCACCATTTTCTTTATTGTTCCTAGCATCTATTGGGTTTTGTTTGTTATTTAGATGCTGGACTGTAATATTTATTTATTTTGGATCATTGTTCCCTTTTAAAACATACCTATGGCCAGATCAAGTAGTCTAAATTTAAACACCTTATTGGATATTATAATGGGCGATGATGAGTATATCTCTCCATTCTCTCTGCATAGATGTGGAGCTTCTAATAATTTTATTGATGTTGTGAATCAGTCTGGTTCAGAAAGTGATAGTGGAATTAAAAAAAGTGTGTGATGAGCTTGTACAGATTTCTAAAAAAACCAAGGACTCAGATTTGGCATCTTCGACTGTTGATGATTTATCACCAACAACATATAGCATCTAATGGTTTATGAGAATTTCTAAAGCCTGGCATTGGTTTGGAAGATACTATATTTATGGAAAAAAGTTTTTTGATTCAAAAGGTATCATCCTTATACTTATTGACTGCTTCATAAACATTTATGAACAAGACATTACTAAATTAAAAGCTTAGGTGCAATCATTGATATTTCATGTGGAAACATTTCAAGCACATGTGTTGTTTGATACTTTTAGTAATAATTTACTCCAGTCCATGCCTTAATTAGATTCTGTACTGGAAACCCAGAAGGTGAAGAAGTCTGCAAGAGATCTAATGGACTGGGAGTCAGGAGATGCCTTTGCTAGGCAGAAGTCTAAAAAGACTATGTTTTTAAAGAGATTCTTATCAGAATAACCAGCTTAAAAGGGTTAGAATTAATGCAAAAGTTGGATGTTAGATCAATTTTGTGTAACTGTCTTATTTCTGACTCATCAGCTTTGTCGACTACAGATATGGATTCTGAAGGTTTACCTGTGTCTAAGAGACCTTCTTTTTCTATAAATCCCATATATAAATGGTGGAGGGGGGGGTAGGAAACATCAACACAGGAGGGCCCAAGGCTTCTATAACCATCAGTTTTATGGACTTGATCAATCAGACGTGAACTGTATTAATGATGATTTGGTTATTAATTTGACTGGGTATTATTTTGATGAAAGTTTTATTTCTTTATTAAACAAAGGTTTAGGATGTGTACCTGCCATGTATACATATTTAGTTGATATTATATCAGGATGTGAGGTCTTTTGCCAGGATTGCAAATTTGAAATACTGGCATCTTAGAAGAGGTAGCTTACAAGAGACTACATTGAGCGAACCAACATTCACTTTTTTCCTTCTAGTTTTCAACCCCTATCCCACCCAGCAGTTAAGGTTTTGAACAGTCTATTGTCAATAAATTTTATTGTAATCAATGTTTGATATTTAGACATTTTGGTAATAATTTTACAGAATGAAGAGAAAAGCCTTAACTTGAAAAATGGTAAGGCTGTGGTTATCACACAAGCTGATAAAGGGCAAGGTGTGGAGATGTGGGCAATTAATGATTATAAGACTGACGCTTATAAGCAGGTTAATGATGTTAAGACTTACACATATTTAGCATTTGATCCTATCTTGTTATATGAAAAAAGATTGATCGTTTTTTATTTGAAATTGTAGATAAATTATTACCCAGGAGCTTAAAAATTCAACAAATAGTTGAAAAGGCAACTAGTCAATGATTCTATGTTGCCTAAAATGCATAAAATGATATCTCCATTCTAGGAACACCTATAGTTTCTGGCATGGGATCTTTAACTGAACCCATTTTTTGAATTTTTGAAATTTTATTTTAAACCTTTATTGAATCTAGTTAGGGCCCAGATGAAAGACACTACAGAATTTGTTTCCTTGAGGGACCAAATGCAACTTAAACAGCCCACATTGATGTTTACCCTGGATGTTGTATGTTTGTACACCTCAATTCCACAAGACAGGAGTATAGAAGTAGTTAGATGTTGGTTAATTCCATCTGGATTATATCCAGATGATTTTATAATATTCTTTTTATACTTTTTGTAAATGTTATTTGATATGATTGTTTTACATTTTGATGGGAGATGTTGCTTACAAATACAGAAGTACTGCTATGGGAGCTATGTTTGCCCCATCTATGTGGATTTAAATGTGGGATATTTTTAACAATTTTATATATCTATAGCAATATCTATATTTATTTATGTATTATGGAAAGTAATCCTTTTTAGTTTAAGATGATAAAACAACTAATCTCTTGTTCTTTATTGAATTTTTGAACATCAATGATATGGGGGCTTACTTTTATAGCCAAATATAATCAGTTTATCACTGAGTTTTTTGGATGTATCTGTTACTAACTTAGGGATGAAAGTGTGTGTACCTCATCATATTGTAAGCTTTTTTCTAAAAATGCTTTACTACATGCCAAAATTTGTCATCTGAAATATATGATAAATAATATTCCATACTCCCAATTTTTAAGGTTAAAACTTATTTGTAGTGATGAAAAAGATTGGGAGAAATCTGATGAATAGGAAAGCATTTTTTGAGCAGGTGCTACAATTTAACAACTCTTCAAAAGGTACATTATAAGGTGTGAGGTATATCTAGACAGAAGTTGTTGCAGGGGTCCTAAAAGGAAGAAATTCACATCAATAAGAGGCCACTTAGATTTCTTACTATTGTTGGCAGTAAAATCCTTAAGATAAGAGATGTTATACGCCACTATTGGCCTGTTTTGAATACCAATAAATTATTTGGGAATTTAATATTAGGTAGATGTATATTTACCTAAAAGAGAGGTAAAAAACTTGGCAGCATTTGTTATCTTTCAAGAACCCCTATGGAACTTCCATTAGTCAGGTTTTGATGGGCTCTAAACCAGCTGGATGTTTCTCTAGTGGACACTGTGTTCAGTATCATTATGTAGTTAAGATGAACACATTTACTAGTCAAAATACCTTAAAGTTTTTGATATTAAAGAATTTATTAATGTATACTCATCCCTTATTAGACCTATTATAGAATACAATGCCCCATTTGGTATGTACCTCTCAAGACATCTGCAACAACTGGAAAGGCTGCAGAAATACTTCACTAAAAGAATCACAGGCCTAAAGCAGATGCCCTATGCTGACTGCCTAAAAAAGTCCATCTACACTCTGTCGCATATCGTCTACTCAGAGGCGATCTCTGCTTAACATACAAGGCCATGTCAAACCCAGAGCTGTTGGACATGCTACACTTAAAGAAATCCCAATCCCTCAGAGACACACACTCCAGGGATCTAAACCTTGTCATCACAATGAACAAAACATGCTGGAGAGATAGGTTCCTGAGGCTCCCCAGACTCTGGAATAGACTGCCCATACACGTCAAGTAGAGTGCCTCTTTGGCCATCTTCAAAAGGAACCTTGATGATTGGATGGGAGATAGGAAATTCACTGTGGGGATCACGTCAGTCGCCCTGCTAGACAGGGGTTCAGGTAAGTAAATACTGTGGGAAGTAATAGCCAGGAAATTGTTATGGCTAGGCTTGTATATGCCCTAGGGCCGATAGCCTAGTACCAACCTATGAACCTATGATACTGGATGGGTAATATATCTGGCTACTTGTCAGTGTGGCACTTTTTTGTGGGTGAGACTTTGGGTCCTTTGAAACAAAGGATATTGCTACATATGAGTGACCTGACATGTTCTAAAACAAAACATGATTTAGTTTGTCATAGAGAACAATATCCAGTGCCAAATTTAAGTTTATTGGCATTGATAGGGTTAATTCTTCTTCTCCCAATAAATTTGATAAGTTATGTTTACTTAATTTAAAAGAAAAAGTGGATTATTAATTTGGGTGCTATTTTTGGAATAGGTCTGAATGAACTGATGTAATTTTACATTTTGACCACTTTATTGATTATAAATATATTCACATTTCAGATGTTATTTTTTATGATTAAAGATTTTTTTATTAGTATAGATTTAAAAATATATTTATATAAATATATTTTTTTCATGTTTTGTATTGCAAAATATTTATGATTGAATTTGATTCTTTATGCTGAACTTTGGTGCAAATTTTTGTTTAAATTTGTGGGTCTTTTTTGTGATGTCAGCACTGAAGAACTTTGTGTTTAAGACATGAAACCTGGTTTGCTTGCTATCTGGTGTGTCAATAAAGATTTAGCTATATATTGTTATATTGTAGTGTTATTTGGTGTTGTATGTTTTGTGTTGTATATCAATTTTTCCACATGCACCATTCTGTTTATGGTTCAGAGCATCTATTTTTCACATATATATAAATAAATATATATATATATATATATATATATATATATATATATATATACAATACAC
This sequence comes from Protopterus annectens, assembly GCF_019279795.1. Taxonomy (NCBI): domain Eukaryota; kingdom Metazoa; phylum Chordata; order Ceratodontiformes; family Protopteridae; genus Protopterus; species Protopterus annectens. The sequence continues at coordinate 314,466,347 of NC_056728.1, forward strand.
ATAGATATACATAGTTATATTTTGTTTATATAAATATATATTATTAATATTGTGTGCATATATCTGCCTGTCTCTCTCTCTCTCTCTCTCTCTATATATATATATATATATACATATATATACCATACCATACCTCTCAACCTCTTAGAGGAAGAAGGAAGAAATCTGGACAAAACTATAAATAATGGAGGACAAAGACCCAAAAATAGGAGCAATTTTTAAATATTGCTCTTATAAACTTAGAAAGATGAGAGCATAGCAGGTTTTGCTTTAGCATGAAATTTGTGAAAGGAATGAAGGCTGAAATGCAAATGTCATTATTTTCTGTCTTTAGTCTTTAATGATATGCAAATACTTTGCCAGAAAACCACAATTTTATGAAAACTGGGCCAAAAATATGAAGCAAAAATCTGGACAGTCTGCAAAAATCTGTACAGTTGAGAGGTATGGGTACACAAGATTACACAAACCTGAAGAGGAAGAAAGTGATAAAAATGCAGCATTTACTGTGTGTGCGCCAAAAATTCTAACACATACCTTTTCCCTCTTGTAAACACCATGACAGGACACTAGTAACTCCCCAAGTGAAAATGTTTTAAGCACTGATCAACTGGACAGTGACAAGCCTTAAGTCTTCTAATCTGATATCTGCATTCCTATGGTCCCCTGAGCTAGATTTGGGGTTAATAGACCAATCAAACAACTGATTGTGGGTTTAATAACTTCCTCTGTGGTTAAACAACCACATAGTTCTATTAGTTAGCTGGGGAACTGAGCACAACTCCTTGCATGGGAGGGGTTAGCAGGACCAGATCCAGCACAAGGTGACCTAGGCAGCTACCTAGAGCCCAATGCTGGCTAGGGGTTCACATAATCATTAAATAAAAGCTGTCTCACTGTACCACCATCTCTCCAATTACCATCACTTGCCTCAACTGCTCTCTTTTCTCATGTGAAAAACTCCAGTAACTCTCAAGTGTAGAGCAAAGGAAAGTTAGGGGCTTCCTGCTCTTTTGTAGATAAAGTGAGCATGTGTGCTTCCTAATTCATGCATGGTATTTTGGAAAACTGGCATTAGTTGTTTTTATCTGTAGAAACAATTACTGTGGTGTGTGTGTGTGTGTGTGTGAGTGTGTGTGTGTGTGTGTGTGTGTGTGTGTGTGTGTGTGTGTGTGTGTGTGTATGTGTGTGTGTGTGTGTGTGTGTGTGTTAAACCCACTTGAACCTCAGAAACTCAGACCTCCACCTGACCAAGTTATGATCACACCACCTGTACACTTCAAAATAAGTAGTAAAAACACTCAAAGGTAAATCCACAAGAAATACAAAAGTCCTTCACGATAGGGAAACGCAAGATTTGTAATAACCTTTATTACAGCTTCTGGTACCTCAGCCTTTTGCCTTCAAGGAATAATTACACCAGTGAAATCACTTCCTTTTATACATCAAGTACTCCATTTAAACAATCACTTAACCAAGTGTAAAGGAAAACACAAAGATCAATGCACGTTAGGTTCAAGCAAGGCACCCTTTATTACTTGCAGCAAGGAGACAAAGCATGTAGGTACAAGGTTTGTCTGATTTTCCATAGTTCAGCCTACAGTTTTTATACAGTTTTCTACAAGTTCACAGAAAGATGCTGTTATTAGGTTTGCTGCTGACATGGTCAAATAATTGCTGTCTTGCAAAAACATGTTTTTTGAGAAAAACAACCTGGCCTTGAGTTTGTTTTAGCTTCCCTTAGTTTCTCACAATTCTTTCTCTAGTTCTGATATGATACATTGAAGGTACAGTCCTGGCCTCAATACACTTTCTGCTGACCATGGTGGATTTACAGACATCCATTGTTCTCTTTTCAGAGCTTCTAGCAGCTGCATATTTTCACACAGACTAAGCATTTTAACCCATAATACACTAAACCTGCATATTGCAGTTATATATTTTAATACACTAAGCCTACATATTGCATTGCAGTTATACATTTTCCTAACATTTCCCCTCTTTTAATACTTTATTTGACTTTCAAAACAAGCATAAACAGTGTTTCTTTCCTTAACCATTTCCCACTCAGGATTTGCATTTAGAGAGTCATTCAGTTCAAGCTTGTGAAAGTATTTCTTTAGCTTTTAATTAGTACCTTTAACTCAACATTCTGATATAAAGTCCTTGAAATTGAAGCGTCTATGAAATTTTTAACTAGTCCTTTTATACAGGGGATGCAGCAGCATCCACACACCATCAGTAAGGCTGCCCCTACACAGATGGCAATCAGAATATTCATCAAGATGCTGCCCCAACCCCCGAACCATTTTTGGAAAAAGTCTGTTAATGGATTTGGTCCTGGTTTGGTCATGGCCGACACTTGCTGAATTATTTCGAGGTGGCTGTCTCTTTCATGTTTGTTGTCAGGAATAAATGAACAGCACTTCTCCTGGATTAAAACGCATAACCCTCCTTTCGCCACTAGGGTGAAGTCGAGAGCCATGTGATTTTGAAGCACTACTGTCCTCATGGCTGTGAGTTCATCAGTCACCAATTTTAGGGCGGAAAAAGTCACATTACACATTGTCTTAAGAAGTTTGGATAGTTTTCTCAGCTTCCAGATCGATTTCACTGCTCTGTATGCTGGTATTATGCCCAACCAAGATATGACGGCATCGCCCAGATCCATGTGCGACAGTCCTTTGTCAATCACATGGGCTAGATTATGGTGATATATCCAGGATACATCAACTTATCCCACCAGATTAGCGGGTTTCTTGATTTCTTGAACATTTCGAATTTTCCCCTGGGGTAGTGTCGATACATGTTGTATTGCTGGAATCAGATATGCCAGAAAACAGCTTCCAGACCAGTTGCCTGGTAGCCATTTATATGCTTTATCACCACACACGAAGTAGCAGTCAGGAATTGCAACTGAAATGTTGCCGATTTTATAGTTACCGGGCTTTTGTTGGGTCATAGCCCAGAACATTTTATTATACACGATTTGATTTTCATCAACCGTTTTTTTTCTTTCAGTAAAGTCATTGCTATTGCCAACCTGTAATTGCTGGCCTTTGTTTGTCGTGGTGCAGGAATTCCCGGTACAGTGATGTATCACTGTCATATTACAGGTGCTATTTCCAACTTCTGTTTTTCCGTAGTTTTGAAAGCATACTGTTTCTCTTTTTGCCTTGGGTAAAAATAGGGTCACTCTTTTAATCGATGTCACATTCACTGCATTCTTCAGTAGTGCTTGCCAGGTTTGATTCATATTTAAGGGAATCTGTATTAAGGGTATTCCTCCATGTGCAGTAGGAATAGCTGCACAGACCCAGCAATTGGAGATATTGAGGATGTCTGCATAAGCGTGCTTAATAGCTTGATAAGTATTGAAATTTGGGTGCCATTTTGCACGTTTACTTCATTATACTTGTGTGGCTGAGAAGAGAAATGGCCACAATAAAAAGATTATTATTACTAATATAGTCAACAGGATGGTCATGCAATATTTCTGCAGAAATGGTTGTTTTACATTCCTGTTTTCTCCGGCTCTTCCAAACAGATGCATTTGGATCTTTCTTGCTTCCGTTATTTTCACCCAGGACACGTGATTTTACTCTCTGCCCTATAGGACCCCAGCACCGATGATTGCTTCACTGGGTTTGAGACAGATTAGTTCCTATTGATCTGACCCCCCCTTTGTAGCCAGACTATTGTGCTTAGGGTCCCGATGGAGAGATAAGGTCTTTGTCCAGCTTGAAGTTCTTCACCAACTTGCAGTGCGTCAGATGTATCCACGAAGCTCGCTCTGCTATTTTGACTACAGTAGGTGTTGAAAGAAGCACCTGGTAAGGACCTTCCCACTTTGGCGATGCCCAGTTCTTTTGCTTCATGATTTTAATCCACACCCAGTCTTCTGGCGTCACTGCCACTTCCAATGTTTCGGTTTGTTTTAGACCTGAAACAGAATTAAACTGCAACAGATGTTTAGAACTCAACAACTTTTTCATATATTCAGCTAATGTAAAATCAGCTTCCTGGTCTGATGACATGAGAGGTTTCCACTGGGGTGTGTAATAAGCCCTCCCATACAGGTTCTCAAAAGGAGTCAGTCCTTTTGCTGTAGGGATGGTTCTCATGTTCTACAGTGCCAGGGGTAAACAGTACAGCCAGGTTTTCCCTGTCTCAGCTATCAATTTCCTCAGTTTGCTTTTCAGTATACCATTATGTCTATCAACCAGCCCTGCAGACTGTGGATGTTATGCACAATGATTTTTTAAAGAAATACCAAAAAACTTACTCAGCTGCTGTATGGTTTGATTTACAAAGTGCGTACCATTATCACTATAGATTCTCTCTGGAATGCCAGACCTAGGAATAATTTCCTTGACAAGTACTTTTGCCACTGTAGCTGCATCTGGGTTTTTGGTTGGAAAGGCTTCCACCCATCTGGAAAACATATCTATAATGACAAGGCAATACTTCTTATTCTCACATTTGTTCAATTCTATGAAATCCATACAGATAGTGTGAAACGGATATGGTGGTGTGAGAAAACTCCCTTGCTTGGGCTTTATCGCCCCCTGTGCATGGTGTTTGTTACAAATCTGACACATTAAACAACATTTTTTAGAATAGTTTGTAAATCCGTACGTTGTGAACACTTGGTTCACCAGCTGTATCATTCCCCCTGTTGAGACATGGCACTGCCCATGGCTCAACAATGCTGAATAACAGAACAAATTAGAGGGTAGTATTGTTTTCCCTTCCTTAGAGATCTAGAGCCCATTTTCGAGGACTGCTCCTCGTTTTATCCATCGCTGTTTTTCAGCTTGCGTAGTAAGTGTCTGCATTGTTTTTAACATATTTAGATTTAAAATTTCAGAGGGTTGTAATTTCTCATTTAAAAGAAATACCTTTGTAGCTGCTTGTTTTGCAGCTGTATCCGCTCTTGCATTACCTTTTGAAATCCTATCTTGTTGCTTGGTGTAAGCTGCACATTTGCAAATGGCAACCTTCTGAGGTAACTGAATAGATTTTAAAAGATTTAAAATAAATTGCGCATGATTTATAGGTTTGCCAGTAGATGTTATTATTCCCCGGTTTTTCCACTGTTGTGCAAACACATGCACAGTGGAGAAAGCGTACTGGCTATTAGTAAAAATGTTTACACATTTACCCTTTGCTAAAGTACATGCCCATGTCAGGGCAATCAATTCTGCTGCCTGTGCAGATAAATGGTGTGGTAAAGATTTTGCTTTTATAACTTCAGTATCAGAGACTACTGCATATCCTACTAGGTTCTGTCCTGCAGGGCCCCTTTTGCACGAGCCATCCACGTAGTATGTCACCTCAGCATTATTTAAGGGGACATCTGTGAGATCTTTTCTAGGTAGTGTATTTTGCTCAATTACTTGCAGGCAGCGGTGCGGTGTGCCGTCTGCAGGGGTTGGTAGCAGAGTAGAAGGGTTCAAAGTTGTGCATTGTTCAATTTTCATACGAGTTTGGCTCAATAATATAGTCATGCAGGAGAGATGCCTAGCAGGGGAAAGAAATGCCACCTTTTCTTGCAACAAGATAATTGCGACTGCATGGGGTACCCTCAAAGTGAGGGGGTGGAACAAAACTACTGAAGCTGATGCCTTTATCGCCATTGCAGTTGCAACAACTGCCTGGACACAGTGGGGTAGTGACCGTGCCACTGGGTCCAGCTGTGAGGAATAGTAAGCAATGGGACGTTGCTTATCCCCATGTTGTTGTGTTAGTACTGATGTCATATAACCCTGCTTGCAATTTACAGTCTGGAAAAAAACGTTTATGATAATTTGGTAATCCCAGAACTAGAGAGGATGCTATTAATTGCTTTAGTTTACAAAAAGCCGATTCTGCTTCTGATGTCCATTGTAACAAATTTTGTGCTGCCATGGGTGTCCTATATATAAGGTCAATTAAGGGTGCAGATTCCAAGGCATAGTTTGGAATCCAGCTTCGACAAAAATTAGTCATTTCCAAGAAGGACATCATTTCCTTCTTGGTGGTAGGCTTTGGTGCCTGCAAGATTGCCACTTTTCTGTCCTCATTTAATGTTCTACCTTCCGTGGATATCACATATCCTAGGTACCTCACCTGTTTTTTTCCAGAGCTGCAGTTTGTCTTTGTTTACTTTATGTCCCTCAGTGGCTAAAAATCGTAGAAGTGCTACTGTATCTTTCCTACAATCCTGCAGGGTGGGGGCCGCTAACAAAATGTCATCAACATAAAGTAAAATCTGACTACTCTTCGGTGGATTAAACCTTGCCAAGTTACTTGACATTTCCTGTGAGAATATCCTAGGGCTTTTACAATATCCCTGTGGTAGTCGCGTATATGTGTATCTTTTTCCCTGAAATGTGAATGCAAACCAGTACTGGCTATTTGGGTGTATCGGTATTGAAAAGAATGCGTTACTAATATCCACCACAGAGAAATACTTTTGTTGAGGGTTTAAGTCATTTAACAGAGTGTGTGGATTTGGCACTATGGGTGCCCTTGGTATTACTGCATCATTCACAGCTTGCAAATCCTGGACCATACGCCATTTTCCATTGGCTTTTTTAACTGGAAATAAAGGTATATTACACGGAGAATCAGGAGATTCCACTAGTACCCCTCCCTTAAGTAATGCTGCTATGATAGGTTTTATCCCTGCCTTTGCATCTTTCCTTAAGGGGTATTGTCTTTTCTGTGGTTTAAATGCTGATTTTGGTGTGATATTAACTGGCCCTGCCATAAGGATAAGTCCTACATCTGATTTCCCTGTTGACCAGAGAGTCTCTGGTACATTTCACAAGGCATTTTTTTCCTCCTTCAGTAGGAGTGTCCATCAGCTGTCTTCGAGAGAATGCAGGTGCACAGCTGGGTTGGTCTGTGTCACCCAATTTAATTTTTGTACTTGTATTCCCTGTCCTGACAGTTCCACTTCTGTTTGTTTCTCCCATTTTGTGGCTTTCTCCCCTAGGTCTGCCCACTGTATATTTTTATTCTTGGTCAGGCTAACATGTGGTAATCGATTAGATTTATAAAGTGTTAAAAATTCCTGAGGCAGCGAACAGCTGACTACACTATTCCCTTCTGTGTCCCAGTACAGGTTACGCAGTACCAGTTTATTTGTATGATTCTTAAATAATTTTTTTTCATATTTTTTATTGGGTCCTGGTGTATTACAAAAATAAAGGGTACAATGTAACATGTGTTGTTTATCAATGTCGAGGGAGGGAAACTTACTAATAGCTACATTCATTAGCTCCTTGGTCACAGTCCCAGGACCAGTTGTGACCAAGTCCTGACTATACCAATAAAATATTTCACACCCCGATTGCACCGTGAAGGTGTCAGTTTGTCGCTGTGCTTCCATTCCCTGCATGGTTGGGACTACTGCTATACCAAATAACTGCATGAGATTCCTGCCCAAGAGATTTACTGGGCACTTTGCAGAAACTACAATTTTACTTTTTTGTGTCAATCCCGAAACAGGATCAGTTATTGTAATATTGCGGGAGACGGGCTCCCAATATAGCTGCCCATTAGCTGCTTTGACTAATATGTAGTCGGATGATTCTGAGTTTTCTGGCAATTTGGAGGGATGTATCAGGATTCGTGATGCCCCTGAGTCGCACAAAAATTTGACTTCCCTGCCTTCCACCGAAAGTATAACTTCTGGTTTAGTATCTGCTAAGTAGAGCTTCAAGCTCAATAAAGCCAAGTCTAGTACTTCATCTTTTACTTCACCGTCATTAATTTCCTGTACTTCTTTTATTTCCCTTTTCACATTCTCATTTGTCCTTTCTGCACTAGCCCCTTCTAATGATTTTTGACTATTATATAGTCAGTCTTCACCTTCCTTGTCTTCCGTAGTTGCTTTTTTATTTTTCTTGCAATCCCTTGCCAAATGTCCCTTTTTACCACATTTGAAACTTTCACCCCTTTTCTGGTGTCCTTCAAAGTCTTCTGATTGTTGATCAGACTGCCTACCTCCCTGTGCATTTTTCCTGCCCTTCTTTCTGGGGTGTACTACATAAACTTCCGCTCTGTCCTCTACAGAAAATACTTGAGCCTTTTTTTTTCTTTTTGCTACTGAAATGCCTTTCAGCATGCCTAGTATATTCGAGTAGTGATTGTAGCCTGCCAGTTCGATGATCAACCATATGTTTTGTAATGAAACTGCTTATAGGTGCACTACTGCCTTTTAAAAATGCATTTTTCAACTGCTGTTCATATGGGGAATCTTGTTTTTGGTCTTCGGGGATCTTCCTCCCACAGTGGTTATTAAATCATTCCAGTAGCCTAGCGAAATATTGGTCAACTGTCTCACCCTCCTGTTGGATGCATTGATTAATGCACGTCCAGTCTGCCCTAGGTTTCCATTTTTCAGAGATGCGGTCTGTAAGTCCTTTTACTCTAGCATCTAAATTTGCACTGCTATGAGGAAGGGGTTTTTGTTTAGCATTACGAGGATTTCAATTGCCACAAATTATGTACCAGTCTGGCCCTACAATTTGTTGAACTACCCTTTTTATTTTTTCCCCGTTTAAATGATAACTTAGCCTCATTCCTTGTAAATCGTCTGAGAATTTTTTAAAATTAATTTTTGGATGGGGAATCCCTTCTGTAGCTTTCCAGATATTTTCCGGAGTCCAGGGTCTGTATACTAAGATGGTTGGATCCTGATTATCCTGCCCAGCCTGAGGGTTCGGTACTTCTATGAGTGGACATATTTCCTCTTCTTCTTCTCCCGCAGGTTGTGTGTCTTTAAATTTCTGCCATGACTCCCGATTACCTGCTTTTGATCGGGACCTAGTTTCAATGGGATCCCTTATTTTAGCTAGTTTTATAGCACCCCTATCTTCAGTGACCACAGGATATAACGGAGGTGGATCTACCTGTCTACTCGCTCCATATTCTGGTAAGGGAGGGGGAGGCGGATGTGTTGTTGCTATTACTAGGTTGTTATCCTCCGTATCTAAAAACATTGTTTTTGAATCCTTGTTCTTTTGGTCCCTACGGTTTACTTCCTCCAGCCACCTGTGTGCCTGGGGAATTCCTAACTGTCGTTGCTTTTTTACCTGACCTTTAGAATCAACTTTAAGTTGTTTAATAAGTTTGATGAGCGAGGATTTTTCCAATTTTCTGTCAAATTCGTATTTAATAACTCATTTTGAAAAGTATCTGACATTGTCTGCGAGCTGTGACTGCATATATTTTGCATCTTCCGTTAACGGTGGGTCTCGGGGTATTTTTGCACAGTTATTACCCATTTTCCCTTACTTTTGATTGTTACGTAACTTCACCTTGATTTTCTAGTTTTAACGTGTACCATGGATTTTGTTATAGTCTCTTCAGAATGACTACCTAAAGTCTGCTTATTCTGTTTCTCCTGATCTATGACAAGACAGTACCTTTTTTATCCCTGACTGTAAGAAAAATACAATCTGACAAAAAACAATACACATCTAGTCCCTGATCTTAAAACAGAAAAAAGTAGATTCACCTTACCTGAGCCCACGTGATTGATCACCGATTCGCGGAAAACCCGTCTTTCAGTCACAGATCAGAAAGTGGCAGGCCTCTTTTGACGACAATTCAGTCGGAGGAGTTTACATATAAGAAGAATCGATTTGTTTTTTTCCCTGTATGGTTTCAGCCACCTGGCCGTCTGATCTGAGGTGAAGAGAGGAATTCCGGTCCGAAGGACCAATCTGTAAAGGGGAACACAAAGATCAATGCACGTGAGGTTCAAGCAAGGCACCCTTTATTACTTGCAGCAAGGAGACAAAGCATGTAGGTACAAGGTTTGTCTGATTTTCCATAGTTCAGCCTACAGTTTTTATACAGTTTTCTACAAGTTCACAGAAAGATGCTATTATTAGATTTGCTGCTGACATGGTCAAATAATTGCTGTCTTGTAAAAACATGTTTTTTGAGAAAAACAACCTGGCCTTGAGTTTGTTTTATCTTCCATTAGTTTCTCACAATTCTTTCTCTAGTTCTGATATGATACATTCAAGGTACAGTCCTGGCCTCAATACGCTTTCTGCTGACCACGGTGGATTTACAGACATCGATTGTTCTCTTTTCAGAGCTTCTAGCAGCTGCATATTTTCACACAGAATAAGCAGAATAAATGTATTAACTCCTTTTAACCCATAAAACACTAAACCTTCATATTGCAGTTATATATTTTAATACACTAAGCCTACATATTGCATTGCAGTTATACATTTTCCTAACACCAAGTAATTAAATAATTAATCAAATAAATAACACCATTACATAATGTCTAAAAACATCTTAAAGGGAACTTCATTACAACTTGTTTTTCATGTAAAAAGACACATTATTACAAATGTATTAATACGTTCTCCCAATATGTACCCCAAAATTGATTGATTTTTTTAAAAAATATATCCATCAGTATTACTATAGTTACTCTTAAAGGGTGATATTACTATCCATATTCATACCATTAGGAAACAATGTGTGAAAATTAATAATCATCCTACATTCAAGTTTGTTTAGTTCCCTTTTAGAATTACCATTGTTAGCTGATGGTCGTGCCAAAACACTAAAAACAAACTACTAGATGATCCTTCATGTTTGGACAAAAAATAATCAGCTACTGGACTTTCAGATTTATTTCTCCTAATATCACCTAAATGTTCCAAAACCCATACCTTAACCCTTCTGGTAGTTTGACCAATACACCAACAGATCTTGCTACATCCAGAACCAATAATATAGATTATCCCACAAGAATTACAATTATAGAATTCCCTGGCTATGTAATTCTTCCCATTTATTTTACATCCATTCAAATTCCTAACATGATTACATACTGAGAACCCACCACATTGTTGTGTGCCTGCTTTACTACCCATCATAACCCCAGGAATTTTCCTACTGAGTAATTCTTCAAGGTTACTATATCTACCATAAGAGAATGTGATGTGCTTTGGAAAAAGGTGGGGGGGGGGCAACAGAATTATCCTCATAAACAACATCCCACACCTGCCTCACCATCTTCTCCAAAATAGGAGAAAATTCAGAGTAACTTGTAACAAAAAACAACTTTTCAGAATTTGTACCCCTTTCTACATGATTTATAATCTTTTTACTTTGATCCTCACCAACTCCAGCCACTCTATTTCTTGCTCTACACAAGATAATAATTTATCAAAATACGTCAAAAAAATAATTAAAAAAATTGGCGTATCCTTATGGCTCAACCTGAATTAAATAAACTTTTGGGTACCTCTCCAAAATTTGCACATAGGAATATGTATAATTTGAAGAGAAGGTTGTGTTATAAAGATTTTAAAATGAATTTAACACCAACAATTATGAATAAAATGGGTACTGCACCCTGCTACGCTTGTAGTTGTTGCACAGATATTTGTACTGAGAAAATATTTGTACATCCAAAAAGTAAAATCAAGTTTGATATATGATGTCAGGCAACATGTAAGACTACCTTAGTTGTATATTAAGCTACCTGCACACAATGCTCTGGATTTTATGTTGGAAAATGCTCGCGGTCTTTAAAGGAAAGAATTGTAGAACACAAATCAGAAATGAGAAGGCATATTCTTACTAATGCTCTAACACAACATAGGAAAGATGAGAATGAAAAACATAATTTCAAATTTAAAGTTTTGCAAATAATAGATAAAGGTTTAAGATTAGGCAATACAATTAACAAATTAGATATTGCCGAATACAAGTGGATTATCATGTTGAATGCTGATAAAAAGCCTGGACTAAACAATATGGTTACTGTTAAGCCAATGTTAGAATTTAAGCAGAAGCAATATCATTAATTATTTTATTATTTATACTACTTATATTATAAGATGTACATTAGTTGTCTTACAAATTGTGTTTATATTGAATTGTATGATAATTTTTAAACACTAATTTAATAGATGTGTTTTTACGTTTTTCAAGTATAGTGATATAGCTTTAATAATTTAATTGATTCTCGTTCTATATATTGTCCTATAGGCTGGCTGTGTCATGTGGTTTTTGTCTGTCCTTGTTATATAAAGAAAATGATTTTAACTTAAAATGTATTAACTAACAGTGAGGAAGGGTTATTCCCGAAAGCTTTGTTCTATGTTCTATGTTTTAAATAAAGTGAGTTTTCTTATCTCATTCGCTTTTTGGATATCGGACTAAAATCTCACATAATTCTTGAGAAAACATTTTAACAGGGTTGTTGGTTAGCTTACTATAGTACATTTCTTCAACCAAAATCTTCTGTACCATTTCATCATACTGTATCCTATCCATAGCTACCCAATTACTCCCTTTATCAGCAGGTTTGAAAACCACTTTATCCAAATTGGAGCATAACACCTGTAACGCCACCCATTCATCTTTACTAAGATTGTATGACTTAAAGTTCTTTAAAAAATACCAAATTCATGTTCAACTTTTTTACAAACAGTATTTTCAAAAACATTAATGGCAGTATAATGCTTTGGAGGCATAAACATTCTATCAGAGGGAAAATAAAGCAACTCCAATAAACCATAACCCCTAACACCCCCCCCCATGTGTTAGTAGAGTCAAATAAATTATCAATACATTCTTCATTATTAAGCATATCTTCACATTCAATGCACTCAAAATACATTTCAGTTTCATGAATGCTTAAATTCAAAAGCTCATCATCTTCATCACCAAGCTCTTTACATATTTTACTCCTTTCAAAACATTGCTTCTTATTAAAAAATACATTTAAGTTCAATTTCCGACAAAATCTTTTGACATCCAGAATAATATCAGCCAAAGAAGGAACTCTAGTAGGAACAAACTTTGTACCACGCAAAAGTACATTTTCAGCCAGTACAGATATAGTCAAACCAGACAAATTAACAATTTTAAGTCCCCGATTAAGAGTCCCATCACTGTCAGAATTCACAAAATCACCAAAATACACAGTGTTAATTTGCGATTCAGTTACACAGTCTATTAAGGTTGTGGAGTGTCTTACTTCTAGTTGTTGTCATTGAATCTCTACTTCCTCCATTGTCTCTTGGGTCACCCCTGCGATCACTGATCGGGTTGCTGACTCTTTGAAGCATTTTTTTTTAATTTCCACAAGGTCCTCAGAACTACTCCCTTCAAAAGAAACACTTTTCCGACTTGTGCTGACATCTCCAGATGAAACAGATGACTCATGAGATCCCCTCACTGTGCGCTTGCTTCCTTTTGGTTTAAATGAGCGACCCTTACATTTCCAGGAATATACCACATTGCTATCAAAATCCCTGGTATCTCTGAGAAGTTTCTTTCTTTTACGCTCCACCACACTCGACTGTACTTTCTACACATTTAAGTTGATTTCATCAAATTGCTTTTGATATCTTTGTGAAGGCACTTCAGAAATCAATTTATTCTGTAAGTCTATAATCTCCCCCCACAATTTCTCAAGGTTTCACCTGTTCCTCTTAATGAGGATTTGTAACCATGCCAACATGCATTCGAATGAAGACTGCCTCCACTCGGCAAGTAAGTCAGCTTCTTCCTCTAAAAATTCACCAGCTGGCAAACGATCGATTCGGAGGCCCCTGGGAGTAATATTCAGAGAGACATATTTTTCAAGATGTTTCAAGTCATAAAAGACTGTTACTTCTTTAGTCACCAGTCTCTCTAGTTGAAAAAAGCCCTCAATCTGTCCACATTCAGCTGCAGGCACACAGGGATCCATCCTGCCCACTCTCTGCTCACATTCACGAATAACATCAGCAAACAAAAGGCCAACAGAAGTACCTGATGGTTCGTTGGTTCCCATATCCATGACTGATACACCATTAAATAGTAAAAACACTCAAAGGTAAATCCACAAGAAACACAAAAGTTCTTCACGATAGGGAAACACAAGAAAGAAACTGTAATACCCTTTATTACAGCTTCTGGTACCTTGGCCTTTCGCCTTCAAGGAATAATTACACCAGTGAAATCACTTCCTTTTATACATCAAGTACTCCATTTAAACAATCACTTAACCAGTTCAATTAAATAATTAAATAAATAACACCATTACAAAATGTCTACAAACATCTTAAAGGGAACTTCATTGCAACTTGTTTTTCATGTAAAAAACACATTATTACAAATGCATTAATACAGTCCCCCAATATCTACCCCAAAATGGATTTTTTTTTTTTTAAATATCCATCAATATTACTATAATTAAACTTAAAGATCTATATTGGTAAAACTACCAGAAGGGTTAAGGTACGGGCTTTGGAACATTTAAGTGATATTAGGAGAAATAAACCTGAAAGTCCGGTAGCTGCTAATTTTTTGTCCAGACATGAAGGTTCATCTAGTAGTTTGTTTTTTAGTGTTTTGGCACGACCATCAGCTAACAGTGGTAATTTTAAAAGGGAACTAAACAAATTTGAATGTAGAATGACTATTAATTTTCACACATTGATTCCTAATGGTATGAATACGCATAGTAATATCACCCTTTAAGTGTAATTATAGTAATATTGATGGATATATTTAAAAAAAAAAATCCATTAATATTGGGGGAATGTATTAATGCATTTGTAATAATGTGCTTTTTTACATGAAAAACAAGTTGTAATGAAGTTCCCTTTAAGATGTTTGTACACATTTTGTAATGGTGTTTTTTGATTAATTATTTAATTAATTGGTTAAGTGATTGTTTAAATGGAGTACTTGTATAAAACAAAGTGATTCATTATTCCTTGAAGGCGAAATGCCGAGGTACCAGAAACTGTAATAAAGGATATTACAATTTCTTTCTTGTGTTTCCCTATCGTGAAGCACTTCAAAATAAGACCTGATGAGCTCTTCCCCAACACTTTTTAACCTAAACACTGTTGCTTCTAGTAAGTCACTGAGAATTACAGTCATCAGTGATGAGAGTCATTAGAATTTCATAACTGTTATTGTTTAGGAAATACTTATCCTGTGCATTATTTTTTATTTGTTTGTTAACTAGAAACAACCCAAGAACACTGTCTGATTAAGTGGCTTGCTCAGAGTCACACAGTAATGGAGGTGGAATGAATCAGTCTCTGTACCCTTAATTACAGAAAGCAGCTCATTAAGAACTTAGACCCTTAATCAAATGAACCAATTATCAGATCTTCATTAACTTCTTTTTTCCTTTAAATCGCTGTGGGTTATAATTAGTCAATAATGCCAATCGTTAGAGTTTGATAGTGTTTGTTGTTCAGAAAGTACAATTCTATGTAACACGTGGTTGTTCCATTACCTTTTTAAGTGAAGTAGAGTTGTCTGCTACCTGAGGCTCTGAGCTGCTAACAAACTGCTTCCAGGAGTCAAAAGTCAAGTCCTTGAAACCTTGTACTTCAGTTAGTCACCTGTGTGACTTTAAACAAGTCGATCAGTGCTTCTGGGTCACTCCTGTAAAAGGGACACTTTCTTCACTGGGGTTACCTGGTTAACAAATAGATAAAGGGAAATAATATTTAAAATATGCCCCTTTTGGGGCCATTACCTACCCATTATTTTGGTTTTGTCCAGAATTCCTGAACAAAAAAGTTGAGAAGTATTTTGGTCTGTTCCTTGCAAAATGTGTGGTTTTCTGATAAATTGTCATGGATTGACAGGAATGTGAGTTTAAGACTTTGTGTCCTTCAGGAAATGCTTTTTGTTATTCAAGCAACTTTCTAAGCATATGAGAGAAATATTTGAATTGGGTCTTTGTCCATGATACTTGAGCTAGGAGGTTGAAAGAGCATGGGAGTGCAATAGGTTAGATTGTATGATTCTCACAACAGTGAGATTTAATGCAGTTCTCTGCCATTATTTATGATTTGTTCATTCATTTTATTGCAAGGAGACATCAGAATCTACACAGTCATACATGAGTCTGTAAGTGCTGGTCACATGTGTGTGTGTGTGTGTGTGTGTGTGTGTGTGTGTGTGTGTGTGTGTGTGTGTGTGTGTGTGTGTGTGTGTGTGTGTGTGTGTTTGTGTGCGCTCACTTGAGCATGTTGGCTTGTGTATAAATACTTAGTTCCTGCATTCCAGGGTAGTTATGGTGTAAAGGGAGGAAACAATTGTAGTAAAGTGATGTATCTACATATGAGCCATGCTCTTTAGGTGTGAACCTTAGGCTCTTTGTTTTGTTGGCAACGTGTTTATGACTTGGCTGTGAATAAGCTGGATAGCATGAAGTGTATGAGTTTAGTGTTAAAACATTAACTATGAATGCATATTTAACTTATTTTTTGCAGGCACACCCATGTGAATGCACTGTGTTGGGTTACCCAATAGCTTGTTCTGGTACTTAGTACAGATGAGTTGATGATTAGTGCATTGTTTGATTCCTTTGTCTGTAATTTGTCTACTATGTGAGCCTTGCCAAGTCACTTCACTTGTCAGTGCTCCTGGGCTGCTCCTGAAAAGGGAGATGTGTCCAGTAAACTGTCCCAAGTTGTTATCAAATGCTTTACAAAATTGTATACTGAATTCCTTCACCCCACAGATGGCCTCTAACAGCTTAACTATATGCTATTTGACTATGAATCCCAGCACGTTTCTTGTAGTCTAATGGATTGACTGATGCATTTTCAATAAATATGAGTTTCAAAAGAAAAGGAGTTAACTGCTGTTCATGCTAAGTTTGTTTTCCATGTGAAAGTGTTTTGTTTTGTTCATCAAATGGGTGTCAGTGTTTTTGCTGTGAAATGTTGAATAAAAGTTTTAAATTAGAGACACATGTATGTGACATTTGTAAAAATAAACAAGACTGTATGCACACAGACAGGTTTCAACAGTGTTTTATGGTAACTGTGGAAAGACAGCCAAGTAATGGGATACTGGTATGACTGTGTTGGACATTATTTTGCCTATGGCTCCCTTTAAACATGATCCAGCTCTGAGTGTGAGAGCCCCCCCACACAAAAAAAAACTGCAGCAAATCACACATTCAGTCAATCAGTCTAGAGCAAATCAGATGGCCAAAATATGTTTGATTAATTGAATAATAACACATGGTACTACTGAACACCTGCAGTGCAATTTAGAGGTGGTGAACTACATTTATACATAAGACTGTAAGACTCTGGGCTTCATTAAGGGCTGCAGCAAGATAAGTCTTATCAAGAGCATCCAACTCCATTATGGTAAGTCTTTCCAATTCAGAGATTGCCCTTCTGTAATGCAATTTATGTGAGAGGAAGCATTTCTATGAAGGATGCATGGATTTAAATGGTAATGAGACAATCCAAGGAATGGCTTATGTTAAATAGTAATGTGCTCTCCCCCCAAATGCTTGTGGCTACTGATTAACACAGCTGTTGCTTTAGAGAATCTCTCAGCTGTATAACTTACTATGGTCAGCCAAAACATTTAACTTAGTCAAAGGGCTGAGGTCACCGATTAACTTCTACAAAAGTCACAGTGCACATAAATGCAATGAATTTCAGCAGAAATGTAGAGGTGAAGGAATACGAGGGTGTGTGAAAGTATGTGTGCATGTCTGTAGGGATATGGAATGGAGTCGGACAACTGTGTGTGTGTGTGTGTGTGTGTGTGTGTGTGTGTGTGTGTGTGTGTGTGTGTGTGTGTGTGTATGTATATATATATATATATATATATATATATATATATATATATATATGTGTATGTATGTGTGTGTGTGTGTGTGTGTGTGTGTGTGTGTGTGTGTGTGCATGTGTTTAAATGCATGTACAGTATGTAAGTGTGCATGTGTGGAGGGGTGCCTGTGCCAATGTGATTTATGGGCCACCACAGGATTCTACCACTGCAAAGTGCTTTTAGCATGAGCAGTAGAGATAAATGATTTAGAGATATGCAAATTAGCCTATAATAAGGTTTTTCTAATGGTGGCTAATGTTGTCTCTGAATCACATTTGTTTTTCTGGCTTCAAAAGCTAGTGTAGTGACACAGTATGTGATGAGGAAGAGAATGACTCTAATAGAAACTTCAGTGCACATCAATATAAGCAATAATTATAATGATGTACAGTTCTTCTGCATTTGTAAATGTCAGCATGGAATATGAATCCAAATACATGGTGTGGGAATAGAACCCACACTCTTCTGATCTTCTGGCTTTAAAAGCTACTGTGTTACCTCTGTATGTGATGGTTAAAAGATGACACAGTGGCTACCACATCATGGAGCAATAAAAACAAATAATTACAGTAGTGGACAATTATTCTGACCTTGTTAGTTTGAAGTATGAATTCAGGCACCTGGTGTACGGCTAGAACCACTAGCCATCTGAATTTCTGGTATGATTCTTGACATGGTACTGCAGTGTACACTAAACAAAACAACAGCAAACCAGCTGCTTGACATATGTGCATATGAAAAAATCAGAGACTTATATTCTAATATTTCTGCCTTTGGTTCAAGTCAGTAAAGACCTAGAGAAAAAGACAAATATTCCTATAAGAGATCTGTCACCCTTTACATAGAGGTATAGTGTTGTTACAGACCCCTTTAAACAAGATGTTGTTAGTGCATTCTTTCTGTGATGGTGTTCCACCAAATGCTTGAATATTAATCATAGCGCTTTAACATAATTGTACAGCCTTAAGTATAACCTAAAACAAAAGACGTGAAGACAACTAGATGAAAATAACCTGGCCTTAGCTGCGGACTAAAAGATTACTATATTTTTCTGTCTAATATAACCACCCACTCAGCTTCCAAAGAATGTTCTAATTAAATATGTTTGCCTGAAGGATGCAAAATGTGATCAATACTAAAGATTGGTTGAAAAAATGTGGATGACTGATATCAAAAGGCAGTTTACTGGCAGCAATCAATGCAGCAGAAGAGATACATGAACCGAGTTACAGCTTTGATAGGCAAAATGTGGGTATGCGCTGCATACTAGACCTTCTCTGAATATTAATGCCTTTCTGGAGGATAGCCTTGGTTTTGCTTTTTGCAGGTTCCTCAGTGGAACAGAGTGCACTGACATACTTAGGCTGAACCAAAACTGAATCTGCCTTTACAGAAACTTGAACCTTGCAGTTCAGTGTTTTTCTTCTCTATGGATGAATTCTGAAGGTAGTCGAACGTTACCACTGGTTACCTTCTGGTAGCAGAAGTGCTATGGTCCAAGTATTGTCACTTTCTTGTAAAGCACAAGCTGAAATGGAAACAGAGGGACAATGAGAACAACTGAAGGTCTGTGCTTCTACCTTTTCCATGAGGAAATGGATTGTTTTTTCTCTCACTGGAACTGTGGCAGTATGTTTTTAGCATGTATATGTTTTAAGATTAGGCAGTTTTACAATTTGCTTTTGCTGTTAACATAACTTTGAAACATGTTTTTTTTTTCTGCTACCTAAACTCAGAATATGGATCATGGCATAACTGACACGTGCTAGTACAAACATACCAATTTTATCCTGCATGTACTGCTTTTATTTTTAAGGTATACTATTAGTGTTTAACTGCTGTATTATTTTTTTTAATAAGAATCTCTTCTAAGTGTTGTGGAATCCTTGAGGCAACTGATGGCTTTTGGATTCTGCAGTTTTGTGTTTGTAATTTGATTTTTGCAGCAAATTCATATACCTGGGATTGAATCAGTTAAACCAGGCTACTGCATGCCAACAGCAGCAACAAAATGTAACTTTCTTGGGGAGGAGGAAACTAAGAGTCTCTATGAAAAATTAATTCATTTGTTGTTAGGAAGCCTGAGCTACATAACATGAATATACTGAGTAGCAAGTCAGAAACTGATGGAGTTATCTTACTGAACATAGAGTTTGGAGCAAATTAGCTTTCACAGCATTTTACACATGTACTTCCTGAAGTATATTAAAAGAGTAAGAACTGTATGCAGACAGCGAGCTGAAAATCCATGAATTGTGGAGTCTCACTATAACAAAAGTAGCAAACAGGCTTATGACATTTATTCTTGATATGTACCTAAAAGGCCAATAAAGTTGGAAAAAAGAAACACATCATTTTGACCACATTAGATTACGCATATCTCATGTTGTGCAGGCAATATATAATTTTAAGTATTAAAATTGTCCAGTTCAGTTGAAGAACATACATGTGTTCTGCTAAGTAACATTTCTTCCTTAGCATATTTAAGTGCATACAATAAATAATGTAAATAGATTTCAGTCTTTCCTAACTGCCTTCTGTGATTTGCAATAATAGAGAGTCTGACTCTCACAAGGTAGGACACAAATATTGGTCAGTAGGTATAAAATGCATATCAGGTGAAGACACAGGTACATGCAGATTGATTCTTAAAAAATCAGACATCTAGGAATGGAGACACGGTGGTGTGTGGCATTTGTTACTACTTCTGAGGAGCTGCGATTGTTGATAATTCTAATTTCATTTAAGATTTACTGTTACAATTCATTTCACATGTGTGCTGTATTACTTCAAGGTAAAACAAACTTGAATAAGGAAAAGCAGACAGTCATGCAGGTGTGCTTTTATTTAAAAGGTGAGCTTACATTCATTATTAGCTTTAGATAATAAATACTGGTGAAAGCAATCTGTTTTAAATAGCTTCCTTGAGTTAGATGCTAATATTTTTTTCTTGCATCATTAAAATTAACCTCTGCAAACACTCACTGCTATGATCTGCTCTGTGCCATTATTGCCCTATTGCATGCTGCCCTGTTGCACACATTCTTTTTGCTAGTGTAGTACAGGATCACACGTGCTGTTTAATGTATCTCCACCAGTTCAGCAGTGGAATGATAAATTATTTTTAATGGCAAAGCAGAAGACTCTGACTGTTTTTTATGAAGGCAGGGAAAGAGATCTAAATTTTCTAAGTAAGCATATCATAGAGCATCTTGGTTTTTACTATATTTGAACAGTATGAGAAATGTTTATTATCATATGTCTGCTAAAAAGCATAGTAACATAATGATATGGTTCAAGAAAGTATAACTGAATTTGTCTTTAGCATATTATTTCTCAGAATGACAATAGTGGCAATTGTGGCTGTGCTGCTATTATTGCAGAAGAGCAAGACGAGTGCCTGCATTCTATAAAAGCATAGAAAAAAATGCAGAGAGTACGTATCCATCACTGCCAGGCACACCAGATAGAGGCTGCTACATGAAGGCTGGCAAAACAGCATATATGCAGCAGTTAAAAAAAAATACTTTATAAAGTGAAAAACAGTCAGCATTTTTGTGAGAAGTGTATCCATATCTCCACTCTGAGGAAGAATGTCTGTAACTGTCAGACTTTTTAAGCCTTAATTTGTCATGAATGAACTATCCATAAAGCATCTAAATGCATTTCTGTATAGTTAATGAGACCTATAAAGAAACAAACTTCTCCACTAGGTCCAAGCATGGGACCAAAATATAAATAAATATGTGTGTGTGTGTGTGTGTGTGTGTGTGTGTGTGTGTGTGTGTGTGTGTGTATAAATATATTTTTTAAAATATATTTAGATTGTCAAGACACAGAAAAACAGCTGTAATGTGGTAATCATGTAGCTCAAGCAGTTGCCAACAAAACTGTCTCCCATCATAAAATCCCATGCAGACAACATAATTTATTGAGTGCAGAACTGATAGAAAATCACTGGGGAAGATGAAATAACAATCAGTGACTTAGTGCTGTTTCATAACTCATAAAAAGAAGGAATATAATGAATAAATAGAAATAAAATTACTTTTTATGTTATTGCATCTTAATTATTTAGGTAAATGAAAAATACACACACACACACACACGCACACACACATATATAGATAGACAGATAGATAGATAGATAGATGTAGATAGATAGATATAAATATAGATATAGATATAGATATAGATATAGATATAGATATAGATATAGATATAGGAGCAGAACCTTTTGTCGACAAACTGATCAACAAGTGACTGAGCCGGTGCAGCTGATTGAAAATCATCTTACCAAAATGTACTGGCTTTGTCAATACGAGATTGCAATACAGTGGAGATCAGGGAATATGCCCTTTCTCCACTGCAGTGTGATCTCAGAGTTGGTGTATACAATTAGTGGCATATGTGGGGGTGCAGGAAGGCTTGTCTCCCTGCAGAAAAACATTGTATGGTTTTCTTTCTTTGATTCTTTGTGACTAGAATGTTTACTGTTTTGATATTTAGGCATTGATCATTGTTTGATCAACAAGTTGCTTTTTTATGAATGGTTATATTTACACACACACACACAAATACATATATACATATATACATATATATATATATATATATATATATATATATATATATATATATATATATATATATATATATATATATATACACACACATATATATATATATATACATACATACACACACACACACACACACACACACACACACACACACACACACACACACACACACACACACACACACACACACACACTTGGGCATTTAAGAGGTAGCCTGTCAGTTGGCATATTTTTTTAAGTGGGAAAAATCTGAACTATCTAGGGAAAACTCACTGAAACACAGGGAGATATGTAAACAATACTGAAAGTGAGTAGATATCATGACTGGACTCTGGACTCAGGGGATGTTGCTGCTAAGCCACCATTTGTGGAAAGAGTGCAATAAGATATGACAGGTACCACCAATTAGAACACAAAATGCTGAAAATGAATGCAAGGGCACAGAAGGGTGTAACACTTTATATACCACTAGCCTGTGGCAGGCATGAAGCCAGTGATCTACCTCAGTTATCCAGTATACGTTTACAAATGCCTTGAGGCATCTCTGGGAAGCATTCTCATTTCTGAGTCCATTTGTTTAGTGTGTGCATATAGTATATAATAAATTTGCACTGTACAGAGAAGGAACAAACAGGAAGTCTACAGGATGACATGGGAGAGAGCCCATGTTCCACAAGAAATCCGGTCCAGCTGGTGAATCTGGGAATCTTGAGGCAATGTTACAACTGCCTCATGTACACAGACAACCCTCTCCTCCTCCCAACAAATTCCAACACATGTGAGAGATGCAACCATATAGCCAAACTGGAGGCTAAGCTCTCTCAACTCAGTACTGGCATAACCAGTCAGGAGGAGAAGGAAACCACACTCACTACAATTCCAGTCTCACATAGACCTACCACGACAGCAAACCAAACACATAATCACACAAAAACATACTCGGAAGCTCTAAATAAAGATCTGCCTAAGCAGCAGAGACCTCCAAAGCAGACAGCCAAGCAACCGCTACCCCAAAACAAAACACGTGCAACACATATCTCACAAAGCCAGTGTGCTGAACAGTCACAGCCCTTAAGACTAAACAACACACCTGATACAGTTGTAATAGGTGACTCTATCGTCAGGCACACTGACGTCCTGCTCACCAGGCTGAACAAGGAGAGGGTCACGGTGAGCAGCCTGTCGGGCGCTAGGATACGCCACATAACACAAGCACTCAGGTCACTCCAAGGCAAGTACAAATATGACTCAGTCATTGTCCATGCTGGTGTGAATGACCTGAGATGTACCTCCCTGGACTACATGAAAAGAGACATAAAGGAGCTCTCTGAGCATGTAGCCCAGGCCGGTATGACCCTGACCTTGAGTAGCATCTTACCCTCACCAAGAATGATGCCACAATATGAAGACAAGACGATCAATTTCAACAATTGGCTTAAGTACTGGTGTCATTCAAAGGGGATTCAATGCCTGTCAGCTTGGGATGATATGCTCGACAAGCCACGATGCTTCGCTAGGGACAGCTTGCACCTGTCACCCCTGGGCTTTCGGATATTGGCAAAGGCTCTTGCTACCCCCATAGTGCCTTTTTAGGCAAGGCTCAAAAGACAAACCCACCTCCATAGGTATCACAAGGGATAAGAAACTAAGAGTAATGCTACTCAATGCTAGAAGTCTAAACCTCAAGATGCACGCTTTCGAAACTCTCCTTAGCATGGAGAACATCGATATCTGTGCAGTAACAGAAACCTGGTTCAGGGCTCGAGAGCACCCCAGCACTACCAGGTTATACCTCATACCATGCTTTTCGCCCCAAAACTTGGACCGAACCACAAAAGGAGGAGTATCGATATTCATCAAAGATACCCACACCTCCAGGTTGGTGGCAAAGCACGAAGCATCAGAGACTATCCATGTGCAACTAACAGTGGGTAAAACTGCCTTCCAGTTTATAGCCTGCTACAGACCACCCTCCCAAACCCAGGAACCCCACTCGGCCTTCCTGAGAACACTGGAAAATATGAAGGTCTCTCCAAACAACATTATATTGGGTGACTTCAACTACCCAAACATAGACTGGGAGCATTACTCTAGCACCAACACCTAGCCCAAAGGTTCCTAGAATTTATAAACTCAAATGCTATGGAACAACTTGTTACCACTCCCACAAGAGGGACAACATACTGGACCTGATCATCACCAACATGGGGACTCTATGCTCCAGACCAGAAGTGTATCCCTCACTGGTAAGATCAGACCATAAACTAATCTCACTGGATATTCACATCCCGACCCCACCCCTGCCCAGAAAACCACAGTGAAAAACTTCTCTAAAGCAGATTTAACCCTCGTCAATACTGTGGTGGAATCCTTCAAAGCCCGCGGGGCTGTGGAAAATATGGCCCAGACTGCAGAATCCTTTATAAGCGCATTCTATGAACACCTTCAGGAATGCATGGATCATCGATCCCAAATAAAACCAAGACCCAATCCTCCAAAGGCAGGCGTCCTGTCTGGTGGACCCCAGCCATAAACAAACTATACAATAGAAGGAGGAAGCTACTAAATGATAGAGCAAAATCCCAAAAGGGAAGGCATCACTGATCAGTATTAGCAAAAACTACGGGCACTCATAAAATTGTCTAAGGCCGGCCGAGAGAAAAATTGGACAGGACACTAAGGATAATCACAAGGCTTTCTTTAGTTATGTTAGGAACCTGGGTGGTAATTCCCAGATATGCTCAGAATTAGTCCAAAATGACAAAAAATACACTGAACCCACAGACATTGCCAACATCCTAGCTGACGGGTTCAGCGCAAACTTCTCCCACCAAAGGGCAAATATCTATCCCAGCAGAGTGCTGCCCCCCTGACATCTCAGATGCTCAGGTAAGAGCCGCCCTCTCCAAAGCAAAAAACACAGCATCAATGGAACCAGACGGTGTCTCAGGCTGCATCCTACATGAACTCCAAGAAGAGCTAAACCCAAACATAAAACTACTGTTCAATCTCAGCCTTACTACAGGATATGTGCCCAAAGAGTGGCGTACAGCAACAGTGGTCCCTCTCCATAAAGGTGGTGCCTCAACGGATCCTGGAAACTATCGCCCCATAAGCCTGACTAGCTTGGTCTGCAAAGGATCATCATGGACCTCATAAATAAAGATATTGGGGACCTACAGACACTGGATCCTACCCAGTTTGGCTTTGTTAAGGGCAGATCCTGCCTCTTAAACCTGGTTGATTTCTTTGAAACAGTCACCAAGGCGATTGACGAGGGGAAGGTGGTCCACACAGCCTACCTGGACCTCGCAAAAGCCTTCGATACAATACCCCACTCAGGCATTATAGATAAGCTCACCAGCTTAAATATAAACCCCTATGTCACTAGATGGATTGCAAACTTGCTCAAGGACAGAACCCACATGGTTAGAATTGCTGGAGCCATGTCAGACTCCAAACCAGTTACAAGTGGTGTCCCACAAGGCTCAGTCCTGGGACCTCTCTTGTTCAGTATATATTTCTCGGAGGTACAGGCCAACACGGAAGGACTGTGGCTGACCAAGTTTGCAGATGACTGCAAACTGGGCGCCATAATCGACTCTCCTGCCGACACAAGCATCCTCCAAAAGGGCCTCATAGAAACAGACAACTGGTGCCAGAGCCATGGCCTCAAGCTAAATGCCAAAAAGTGTATAGTCATCCCCTTTGGCAAAAACAAAGTGCCCACAAATTACCACATAGGTGGTAATCCATTAAGTACAGAAGAAGTAATTAGGGACCTGGGGACCCAAGTTGATAGCAATCTCTCATTTGACAACCACGTGGCCAAAGTGGTTAGAAAAACATTTTATATAGCCCACCTAATCATGAAGGGATTCACATCTAGATCAGGGGAGGTCATCGTGCCTCTTTACTCATCCCTCATCAGGCCCATAATTGAGTACAATGCCCCTTTTGGGATGTACCTTACCAGACACCTGCAGCAACTGGAAAGACCCCAAAAGTACCTCAACAAGAGGATCAAAGGGCTCAAACAGATGCTATATGTTGCCCGGTTAAAGAAACTCCAGCTCTACACAGTGGCATACCGCCTGTTCAGAGGCGATCTGTGCCTGACATATAAAGCCATGTCCAACCCGGAATTAATGGACATACTGCACCTCAGAAAATCCAAATCCCATCGAGCTACGTGCTTGAGAGACTTGAACCTCAGCACTGAAATAAATAGGACATGCTGGAGGGACAGATTCATAACCCAGAGGCTCCCTTCACTCTGGAATAAAATCCCAGTCCAGGTTAGGCAGAGTCCCTCATTGACTCTCTTCAAGAGGAATCTTGATGAGTGGATGGGAGATCGTAGGTTTACCCCGGGTATCACTTCTGCGTCACTGTTAGACAGAGGCACAGTATACTAACCTCGAAAAAGGGCATAGCAAAATAAATTTAAAATGGGTGGCGAAAGCCAAGCACATTCTGGCTAGGCTTATAAATGCCCTAGGGCAGATAGCCTAGTATGAACCTATGAACCTATGAACCTATGAACAGCTGTATTTGTTTGTTCCAAGTCATAGAGATCATCTACTGCAGTACTAAGAGGGACTGTAGGATGCATTCCTGCCAAATAATGAGCAGTGAGACTTCTAGTCAAATTCTCGGGGTAAAAAAAATCATCAATTACATGCATAAATAAGACTTGTAATTAAATGGGCCTGACCTTAGAATAATGCTACCATTGTGCTGTTACACATCAGCCAAGGCCTGTAAGTGATCACAGTGGATGTCAAACACTGGAGACAGAACACTGTTAAAATGCATTGATTTAGTATTACTTTACTGTAACTATTTAAAACATGAATTCATTCTTGTTTTATTTTAATACACTCTTTTTATACATCATAATAAACATTGTACAAAGTTATTCACAGTCTGACCTTCAAGACTGGAAGAATTGATAGCTGTGTTCAGTCTCTTCAAATAATAATATAATAATGACCAAAAAGTAGCACAGTTTTGATTTCATTCACCTGTCAAAAACATCATTACAAATTATTAAGCTCCATAACCCTCTTGTACCTGTTCCATTGAACCATCATTAGAGAAAGTAAATCAGAAATATGAAATGATGAAAAATATTTTGTCAAGCTATGTTACAGAAGTAGTCTTTCTTGTGCCTGTTAAACACAGACTCTTTATGCAGTTTCTTACATTTACTCACAAGTAACTGCTTTTGTATTAGCTGGTGCTTAATCACCTTTGGTTAGATAAATCATTAAAAAGGTTATCCTATAAACAAATCAGAACTGACAACAGCAGCAACGTTCTCATGGTGTCCAGAGTGACAGTAATTAAATGTGCGGAGTTTGTTATGGTTTTCCCAACTGACTGCCTTTGGTCTGAGTAAAGATTTCAGGACCTATAAAATTGAATGACGGAGTATGTAGAAGCATTCCTCAGCACATTGCAAAAGCCAGTGTAAACTGTGTTGAAACTATAATCTAATGCCAAGACAGTTTACATTAGTGTGTACCAGTAGGGATATATACATAAATATTAGGTATAACACATGACACGTATATATACATACAAGTATACATACATACATACATACATATATACATACAGATATGTTTCTGACAAAATTAGATGGAATAGAATACGACTGAAGTTATGCATATAAATGTGAAATGTTGAGTGGGTATTAATTTCTTTCATGTTGTTTATACATTAAAATAGTAGGTAAATGAATCTTTAGGATTTTTACATATTTCACATACATTTTAGGCTTCATATACATTTACAAACAATCAGTGGACATGTAAAATGACAGTGTCTGAATGCTTTACAAACATAAGATTTTCATACAGATAGCAGCTAACAAACATGCAAAGGTTCAAAATACATGCATACATCTTGGAAGCAAACCTAGTATTTATAATTATAGTTCATATATAATTTACATTACAACAACAGTGAGATTAAGAAATGTTGGTCTGGTTGCTACTATGTATGTTTGCATGAGGTTTAATTCAGATTTTCAAGCTGTAGATGTATCTGGATAAACATATTTGTCAGAAGAGTTGTATAATCTCTCTAGATAGGTCATTGTTAGTAT